>NW_026089722.1:0-45101 GCF_024586455.1 Bactrocera neohumeralis | reverse complement strand
TTCAAATAAATTATTTTAACACTTTTAAAGTTAAAAAACCTTCTTCATCTTACGGGTCAGGGAAAAGCCATAACCCAGTAGGGAAATCGAAATTTTTAAATTTCAGGTATGAGTCGATTTTTTGGAAAATTTTATTTTTAGAAACCGGTTTGTTTTTTTTTCCCAAATCTTTTCGTCATATTTGGTTAATTGCCTCTTCATTTTAAAACCGAAGTTGACAAAAATTTTTAATGGCAGTGCTTTTGGGAAGAATTGACACCTTGATACTCATGTACATGTCGATTTTCTTGTATAATATATACTTATTTAGCAGTCGATGTTGAGTTGTCAAATCATTATTTAACACATTTGGTTAATCACCTTTCTCTACTTTACGAAGTTATACAGCTTACAACGGGCAGTACAACGGGAGGAATTCACAATCTTGGCAGGTCTGTGGTAAAAAGTCGATTTTCTTGTATAATATATACATATTTAGCCGTCGATCATGAGTTGCTTCAAATTATTTTAAATACATTTATGTTAATAAACCTTCGTTCTACTGAAGTCGACGTAGCCATAACGGCAGTGTATCGAAAAAA
The DNA here is from genome assembly GCF_024586455.1 of Bactrocera neohumeralis. Taxonomy (NCBI): domain Eukaryota; kingdom Metazoa; phylum Arthropoda; class Insecta; order Diptera; family Tephritidae; genus Bactrocera; species Bactrocera neohumeralis. The sequence goes on along the minus strand of NW_026089722.1, from coordinate 44,520 downwards.
TCGACAAAATCTTATATTCAGGTATAGAGAGTCGATTTTTATGTATACATATTTTTAGCAATCGGTATTGATTTGCTTCAAATCATTAACGTATCATATTTAAGTTAATTAGCCTTCTTCATCTTACCGAAGTTGACATAAAGCCATAAAGGCAGTGAATTTGGAAGAATTCGACAATTTTATATTCAGGTATAAAATCGATTTTCTTGTATATACACATCTAACAGTCGTTATTGAGTTGCTTCAAATCATTATCATGAAATATTTAATTAATTAACCTTTTTCAACTTGCTGAAGTTGACATAAAACCATAATGGCAGTGCATTTGGAAGAATTCGACAATCTTATATTCAGGCATAAAGTCGATTTTCTTGTATATACACATTTAGAAGTCGATATTGAGTTGCTTTAAATCATTAATTTAACACATTTAAGTTAACTTACCTTCTTCATCTTACTGAAGGAGACATAAAGCCATAACGGCAGTGCATTTGGAAGAATTCCACAATCTTATATTAAGGTATAGAGTCGATTTTCTTGTATACATATTTAGCAATCGATATTGAGTTGCTTTAAATCATTATTTTAACATATTTAAGTTAATTTACCTTCTTCATCTTACTGAAGTTGACATAAGGCCATAACGGCAGTGCATTTGGAAGAATTCGACAATCTTATATTCAGGTATAGAGTCGATTTTCTTGTATATACACATTTTTAGCAATCGGTATTGATTTGCTTCAAATCATTAATGTAACATATTTAAGTTAATTAACCTTCTTCATCTTACTGAAGTTGACATAAAGCCATAACGGCAGTGCATTTGGAAGAATTCGACAATCTTATATTCAGGTATAAAGTCGATTTTCTTGTATATACACATTTTAGCAGTCGATATTGAGTTGCTTCAAATCATTAATTTAACATATTTAAGGTAACAAACCTTCTTCAGTTTACTGAAGTTGACGTAAAGCCATTACGGCAGTGCATTTGGAAGAGTTCCACAATCTTTTGTTTAGGTATAAAGTCGATTTTCTTGTACGAACATACACAATTTAACAATCGATATTGAGTTGCTTCAAATCATTAGTTTAACATGTTTAAGTTAATAAACCTTCTTCATCTTACCCAAGTTGACATAAAGCCATAACGTCAGAGCATTTGGAAGAATTCGACAATCTTATATTCAGGTATAGAGTCGATTTTCTTGTATATACACATTTTTAGCAATCGATATTGATTTGCTTCAAATCATTAATGTAACATATTTAAGTTAATTGGCCTTCTTCATCTTACTGAAGTTGACATAAAGCCATAACGGCAGTGCATTTGGAAGAATTCGACAATCTTATATTCAGGTATAAAGTCGATTTTCTTGTATATACATACATATTTAGCAGTCAATATTGAGTTGCTTCAAATCATTATTTTAACATATTTAAGTTAATTAACCTTCTTCATCTTACTGAAGTTGACATAAAGCCATAACGGCAGTGCATTTGGAAGAATTCGACAATCTTATATTCAGGTATAAAGTCGATTTTCTTGTATATACACATTTTAGAAGTCGATATTGAGTTGCTTTAAATCATTAATGTAACATATTTAAGTTAATTAACCTTCTTCATCTTACTGAAGTTGACATAAAGCCATAACGGCAGTGCATTTGGAAGAATTCGACAATCTTATATTCAGGTATAAAGTCGATTTTCTTGTATATATATACATATATAGCAGTCGATATTGAGTTGCTTCAAATCATTATTTTAACACATTTAAGTTAATAAACCTTCTTCATCTTACTGAAGTCGACGTAAAGCCATAACGGCAGTGCATTTAGAAGAAATCAAAAATCTTAATTTCAGGTATAGAGTCGATTTTGTTGTATACACATTTTTAGCAATCGGTATTGATTTGCTTCAAATCATTAATGTAACATATTTAAGTTAATTGGCCTTCTTCATCTTACCGAAGTTGACATAAAGCCATAAAGGCAGTGAATTTGGAAGAATTCGACAATCTTATATTAAGGTATAAAGTCGATTTTCTTGTATATACACATTTAACAGTCGATATTGAGTTGCTTCAAATCATTATCATCAAATATTTAAGTTAATTAACCTTTTTCATCTTACTGAAGTTGACATAAAGCCATAACGGCAGTGCATTTGGAAGAACTCGACAATCTTATATTCAGGTATAAAGTCGATTTTCTTGTATAATATATACATATTTAGCCGTCGATATTGAGTTGCTTCAAATCATTATTTTAACACATTTAAGTTAATAAACCTTCTTCATCTTAGTGAAGTTGACGTAAAGCCATAACGGCAGTGCATTTGGAAGAACTCGACATCCTTATATTCAGGTATGAAGTCGATTTTCTTGTATAATATATACATATTTAGCAGTCGATATTGAGTTGCTTCAAATCATTATTTTAACACATTTAAGTTAATAAACCTTCTTCATCTTACTGAAGTTGACATAAAGCCATCACGGCAGTGAATTTGGAAAAATCGACAATCTTATATTACGGTATAAAGTCGATTTTCTTTGTTTATACACATTTAGCAATCGATATTGATTTGCTTCAAATCATTAGTTTAACATATTTAAGTTAATTTGCCTTCTTCATCTTACTGAAGTTGACATAAAGCCACAACGGTAGTGCATTTGGAAGAATTCGACAATCTTATATTCAGGTATAAAGTCGATTTTCTTGTATATATACATTTAAAAATCGATATTGAGTTGCTTCAAATCAATATTTTAACATATTTAAGTTAATTTAACCTTCTTCATCTTACTGAAGTTGACATAAAGCCATAACGGCAGTGCATTTGGAAGAATTCGACAATCTTATATTCAGGTATAAAGTCGATTTTCTTGTATAATATATACATATTTAGCAGTCGATATTGAGTTGCTTCAAATCATTATTTTAACACATTTAAGTTAATAAACCTTCTTCATCTTACTGAAGTCGACGTAAAGCCATAACGGCAGTGCATTTGGAAGAAATCGACAATCTTATATTCAGGTATAGAGTCGATTTTTTTGTATACATATTTTTAGCAATCGGTATTGATTTGCTTCAAATCATTAATGTAACATATTTAAGTTAATTAGCCTTCTTCATCTTACCGAAGTTGACATAAAGCCATAAAGGCAGTGAATTTGGAAGAATTCGACAATCTTATATTAAGGTATAAAGTCGATTTTCTTGTATATACACATTTAACAGTCGTTATTGAGTTGCTTCAAATCATTATCATCAAATATTTAATTAATTAACCTTTTTCAACTTGCTGAAGTTGACATAAAGCCATAGTGGCAGTGCATTTGGAAGAATTCGACAATCCTATATTCAGGTATAGATTCGATTTTCTTGTATAATATATACTTATTTAGAAGTCGATATTGAGTTGCTTTAAATCATTAATTTAACATATTTAAGTTAATTAGCCTTCCTCATCTTACTGAAGTTGACGTAAAGCCATAACGGCAGTGCATTTGGAAGAATTCGACAATCTTATATTCAGGTATAGAGTCGATTTTCTTGTATATACACATTTAGCAGTCGATATTGATTTGCTTTAAATCATTAATGTAACATATTTAAGTTAATTAACCTTCTTCATCTTACTGAAGTTGACATAAAGCCATAACAACAGTGCATTTGGAAGAATTCGACAATCTTATATTCAGGTATAAAGTTGATTTTCTTGTATATACATTTTTAGCAATCGATATTGATTTGCTTCAAATCATTAATTTAACATATTTAAGTTAATTAGCCTTCTTCATCTTATCGAAGTTGACATAAAGCCATAACGGCAGTGCATTTGGAAGAATTCGACAATCTTATATTCAGGTATAAAGTCGATTTTCTTGTATATACACATTTTACAGTCGATATTGAGTTGCTTTAAATCATTATTTCATCAAATATTTAAATTAATTAACCTTTTCATCTTACTGAAGTTGACATAAAGCCATAACGGCAGTGCATTTGGAAGAATTCGACAATCTTATATTCAGGTATAAAGTCGATTTTCTTGTATAATATATACATATTTAGCAGTCGATATTGAGTTGCTTCAAATCATTATTTTAACATATTTAAGTAAATAACCCTTCTTCATCTTACTGAAGTTGACGTAAAGCCATAACGGCAGTGCATTTGGAAGAACTCGACAATCTTATATTCAGGTATAAAGTCGATTTTCTTGTATATACACATTTAGCAGCCGATATTGAGTTGCTTTGAATCATTAATTTAACATATTTAAGTTAATAAACCTTCTTCATCTTACAGAAGTTGACATAAAGCCATAACGGCAGTGCATTTGGAAAAATTCGACAATCTTATGTTCAGGTTTAAAGTCGATTTTCTTGTGTATACACACTTAGCAATCGATATTGATTTGCTTCAAATCATTTACTTCACTTAATTCAAGTTAATTAACATTCTTCATATTACTGAAGTGGACATAAAGCCATAACGGCAGTGCATTTGGAAGAATTCGACAATCTTATATTGAGATATAAAGTCGATTTTCTTGTATATACATATTTAGCAGTCGATGTTGAGTTGCTTCAAATGATTACTTCAACATATTTAATTTAATTAACCTTCTTCATCTTACTGAAGTGGACATAAAGCCATAACGGCAGTGCATTTGGAAAAATTCGACAATCTTATATTCAGCTATAAAGTCGATTTTCTTGTATATACATATTTAGAAGTCGATATTGATTTGATTTAAGTCATTAATGTATCTTAATTAAGTTAATTAGCAATCTCCATCTTATCGAAGTTGACATAAAGCGATAACGGCAGTGCATTTGCAAGAATTTGACAATCTTATAATCAGGCACAAAGTCAATTTTCTTGTATAATATATACATATATAGCAGTCGATATTGAGTTGCTTTAAATCATTATTTTAACACATTTAAGTTAATAATCCTTCTTCGTCTTAGTGAAGTCGACGTAAAGCCATAACGGCAGCGCATTTGGAAGAAATCGACAATCTTATATTCAGGTATAGAGTCGATTTTTATGTATACATATTTTTAGCAATCGGTATTGATTTGCTTCAAATCATTAATGTAACATATTTAAGTTAATTGGCCTTCTTCATCTTACCGAAGTTGACATAAAGCCATAATGGCAGTGCATTTGGAAGAATTCGACAATCTTATATTCAGGCATAAAGTCGATTTTCTTGTATATACACATTTAGTAGTCGATATTGAGTTGCCCTAAATCACTAATTTAACATATTTAAGTTAACTAACTTTCTTCATCTTACTGAAGTTGACATAAAGCCATAACGGCAGTGCATTTGGAAGAATTCGACAATCTTATAATCAGGTATAAAGTCGATTTTCTTGTATAATATATACATATTTAGCCGTCGATATTGAGTTGCTTCAAATCATTATTTTAACACATTTATGTTAATAAACCTTCTTCATCTTACTGAAGTCGACGTAAAGCCATAACGGCAGTGCATTTGGAAAAAATCGACAATCTTATATTCAGGTATAGAGTCGATTTTTATGTATACACATTTTTAGCAATCGGTATTGATTTGCTTCAAATCATTAATGTAACATATTTAAGTTAATTAGCCTTCTTCATCTTATCGAAGGTAACATAAAGCCATAACGGCAGTGCATTTGGAAGAATTCGACAATCTTATATTCAGGAATAAGTCGATTTTCTTGTATATTCACATTTTTAGCAATCGGTATTGATTTGCTTCAAATCATTAATGTAACATATTTAAGTTAATTAGCCTTCTTCATCTTACCGAAGTTGACATAAAGCCATAAAGGCAGTGAATTTGGAAGAATTCGACAATTTTATATTCAGGTATAAAGTCGATTTTCTTGTATATGCAAATCTTACAGTCGTTATTGAGTTGCTTCAAATCATTATCATCAAATATTTAATTAATTAACCTTTTTCATCTTGCTGAAGTTGCCATAAAGCCATAACGGCAGTGCATTTGGAAGAGTTCGAAAATCTTATATTCAGGTATAAATTAGATTTTCTTGTATATACATATTTAGCAACCGATATTGATTTGCTTTAAGTCATTAATGTAACTTAATTAAGTTAATTAGCAATTTTAATCTTATCGAAGTTGACATAAAGCGATAACGGCAGTGCATTTGCAAGAATTCGACAATCTTATAATCAGGTATAAAGTCGATTTTCTTGTATATACACATTTAGCAGTCGTTATTGAGTTGCTTCAAATCATTATCATCAAATATTTAAATTAATTAACCTTTTTCAACTTGCTGAAGTTGACATAAAGCCATAACGGCAGTGCATTTAGAAGAATTCGACAATCCTATATTCAGGTATAAAGTCGATTTCCTTGTATATACACATTTTTAGCAATCGGTATTGATTTGCTTCAAATCATTAATGTAACACATTTAAGTTAATAAATCTTCTTCATCTTAGTGAAGTCGACGTTAAGCCATAACGGCAGTGAATTTGGAAGAACTCGACATCCTTATATTCAGGTATAAAGTCGATTTTCTTGTATAATATATACATATTTAGCAGTCGATATTGATTTGCTTCAAATCATTAATTTAACATATTTAAGTTAACTAACTTTCTTCATCTTACTGAAGTTGACATAAAGCCATAACGGCAGTGCATTTGGAAGAAATCGACATTCTTATATTAAGGTATAAAGTCGATTTTCTTGTGTATACATATTTAGCAATCGATATTGATTTGCTTCAAATCATTAATGTAACATATTTAAGTTAATTGGCCTTCTTCATCTTACCGAAGTTGACATAAAGCCATAAAGGCAGTGAATTTGGAAGAATTCGACAATCTTATATTAAGGTATAAAGTCGATTTTCTTGTATATACACATTTAACAGTCGTTATTGAGTTGCTTCAAATCATTATCATCAAATATTTAAATTAATTAACCTTTTTCAACTTGCTGAAGTTGACATAAAGCCATAACGGCAGTGCATTTGGAATAATTCGACAATCTTATATTCAAGTATAAAGTCGATTTTCTTGTATAATATATACATATTTAGCAGTCAATATTGAGTTGCTTCAAATCACTATTTTATCACACTTAAGTTAGTAAACTTTATTCATCTTACTGATGTCGACGTAAAGCCATAACGGCAGTGCATTTGGAAGAATTCGACAATCTTATATTCAGGTATAGAGTCGATTTTCTTGTATACACATTTTTAGCAATCGGTATTGATTTGCTTCAAATCATTAATGTAACATATTTAAGTTAATTAACCTTCTTCATCTTACCGAAGTTGAAATAAAGCCATAAAGGCAGTGAATTTGGAAGAATTCGACAATTTTATATTCAGGTATAAAGTCGATTTTCTTGTATATACACATCTAACAGTCGTTTTTGAGTTACTTCAAATCACTAACGTCAAATATGTAAAAGAATTAACCTTCTTTATCTTGCTGAAGTTGACATAAAGCCATAACGGCAATGCATTTGGAAGAATTCGACAATCTTATATTCAGGTATAAAGTCTATTTTCTTGTATATACATATTTAGACGTCGATATTGATTTGCTTTAAGTCATTAATGTAACTTAATTAAGTTATTTAGCAATTTACATCTTATCGTAGTTGACATAAAGCGATAACGGCAGTGCATTTGGAAGAATTCGACAATCTTATATTCAGGTATAAATTCTATTTTCTTGTATATACACATTTAGCAGTCAATATTGAGTTGCTTCAAATCATTATCATCAAATATTTAAATTAATTAGCTTTCTTCATCTTACTGAAGTTGACATAAACCCATAACGGCAGTGAATTCGGAAGAATTCGACAATCTTATATTCAGGTATAAAGTCGATTTTCTTGAATATACACATTTAGCAGTCGATATTGAGTTAGGTTGAGTCATCAATTTTACATATTTAAGTTAATTAACCTTCTTCATTTTACTGAAGTTGACATTAAGCCATAACGGCAGTGCATTTGGAAGAATTCGACAATCTTATATTCAGGTATAAAGTTCGATTTTCTTGTATATACACATTTAACAGTCGATATTGAGTTGCTTCAAATCACTACCATCAAATATTTAATAGAATTAACTTTCTTCATTTTGCTGAAGTTGACATAAAGCCATAACGGCAGTCCATTTGGAAGAAATCGACAATATTATATTCAGGTATGAAGTCGATTTTCTTGTATATACACATTTAGCAGTCGATATTGAATTGCTTTAAATCATTAATTTAACATCTTTAAGTTAATTTACCTTCTTCATCTTACTGAAGTTGACGTAAAGCCATAACGGCAGTGCATTTGGAAGAATTCGGCAATCTTATATTCAGGTATAAAGTCGATTTTCTTGTATATACACATTTAGCAATCGACATTGATTTGCCTCAAATCATTAATGTAACAAATTTAGGTTAATTAACCTTCTTCATTTTACCGAAGATGACGTAAAGCCGTAACGGCAGTGCATTTGGAAGAATTCGACAATCTTATATTCAGGCATAAAGTCGATTTTCTTGTATAATATATACATATTTAGCAGTCGATATTGAGTTGCTTCAAATCATTATTTTAACACATTTAAGTTAATAAACCTTATTCATCTTCCTGAGGTTGATTTAAAGCCATAACGTCAGGCATTTGGAAAAATTCGACAATGTTATGTTCAGGTATAAAGTCGATTTTCTTGTATACACATTTTTAGCAATCGGTATTGATTCGCTTCAAATCACTAATGTAACATATTTAAGTTACCGAAGTTGACATAAAGCCCCAACGGCAGTGAATTTGGAAGAATTCGACAAACTTATATTCAGGTATAAAGTCGATTTTCTTGTATATACGCATTTAGCAGTCGATATTGAGTTGCTTCAAATCATTAGCATCAAATGTTTAAGTTAATTAACCATCTTCATCTTACTGAAGTTGACATAAAGCCATAACGGCAGTGAATTTGGAAGAATTCGACAATCTTATATTCAGGTATGAAGTCGATTTTCTTGTATATACACATTTAGCAGTCGATACTGAGTTGCTTGATATCATTATCATCAAACATTTAAATTAATTAAGCTTTTTCAACTTGCTGAAGTAGACATAAAGCCATAACGGCAGTGCATATCATTATCATCAAATATTTAAATTAATTAACCTTCTTCAACTTGCTGAAGTTTTTACAAAGCCATAACGGCAGTGCATTTGGAAGAATTCGAAAATCTTATATTCACGTATAGAGTCGATTTTCTTGTATATACATATTTAGAAGTCGATATTGAGTTGCTTTAAATCATTAATTTGATATATTTAAGTTAATAAACCTTCTTCATCTTACTGAAGTCGACATAAAGCCAAAACGGCAGTGTACTTTTAATATATACACTTTTAACAATCGATATTGAGTTGCTTAAAATCATTACTTTAACATTTTTAAGTTAATTAACCTTCTTCATCTTACTGAAGTTGGCATAAAGACATAACGGTACTGCATTTGAAACAATTTTTTTTTTTCAAAATTATTATTTTTATTGTATCTGCTTTTTCTTAAAGCGTAACAATAAGTAATAAAATCTTAAATCACTTTAAAAACTAGACAGACTCAAGCAAGTGATTGAGCTGTTTTTGTGATACGTCGCTCTTTAATACGCAGGCATATCTTTTCTTTTAAGTCGTGTTTGATAGCAGGAATGTACCAAAGCATTAGCCAAAGGGTTTGGGTGATCTCGGATTTTAGATATATATTTAATTCTGCTGTCTTCTACTTTTTTTTTGTTGATTGGAACCTTTGTATTAGATCAATATTAGTTGCACAGGTCGTACCCCACAGATGATACATACATACATCCAAGTCGGCTTTATGACCGCATTATATAAAAGCACTTTGTTGTCTACGCTAAGTTTGGAATTTTTATTTAAAAGCCAATTTAAATTAGCAGCTCTAATCTTCATACATGTTATGTATTTTACTAGAGATATGTTTTCTCCACGTGAGCCTTCTATCTAGGTGAATACCAAGATATGTTACTTCGTTCGCTTGGGGTACTAAAATTCTGTTTATTTTTACTGCCGGGCATATCTTTGGTCTTAGCGAAAATGTAATATGGTTACGTTTCTGTTCGTTCACGTTTATACGCCAGTTCGCTAGCCACTCTTCGACAGAACTTAAATGCTTCGCTAATATTCGTGATGCTAAAATGTGGCATTTGTTACGGCTCGCTATAGCTGTGTCATCCGCAAAAGTTGAAGTTAATACATTATTAGCTGTTGGAAGATCTGCTGTATATATGATGTATAGTGTTGGGCCTAAAACACTGCCCTGTGGTACACCAGCCCTTATCTGTCGTTCAACAGATATGAAATCTCCCACTTTTACCATAAATTTTCTATTTTTTAAGTAAGATTCCAAAGTTTTATACAATTCTAAAGGTAGAATTTTTTTAATCTTATATAAGGTCTTCGTGTCACCTTATCAAACGCTTGAGCTACATCTAGAAATATTGCTGAACAGTACTCCCTGTGCTCAAATTCTTTCCTTATCTCGTTAGTAATTCTATTAACTTGTTCTATTGTGCCATGTCTCGCACGAAATCCGAATTGATGCATTGGTATTGTGTTATTTACGTGGAGGAAAGGAGACATCTTTGATAGTAATACTTTTTCAAATACTTTTGAAAGCCAGGGTAGAAGACTGATTGGTCTGTATGAAGACGGCTGTGTTAAGTCTTTCCCAGGCTTATCTATCAAGATAATCTGCGAATTTTCCGTGAAATTGGATAGTATCCGAAACTAAAAATTGCATTGAAGAGCAAAGAGAGCACCTTTACAGCAATAATTGGTATCTCAATTAGCATTCTGGGGAAATTTTATCATGTCCCGGCGACTTTTTTGGATTAAGTTATTTGATGATACCAATGATTACAGAACGTGAAGTCATAAGAGACTCGAGTGACTCTTCAGCTGTGTTAGATAAGATTGACAGCTTAAAGTTGTTCTTTGGCAAATTGGGTTGAAATAACTTTTCTGGGTGATTTGCAAAGTAATTAGCCTTTTCTCGTCACTTCGGGCCCAATTTCCACCCAAGTCTCGTATAGGCATGTTGGAGTTAGTTGGTGGCTTCATGGACCTTTGGGCTTTCCAAAGGGAATTTTGCTTGTTTGAATTTGGGCACAGCTTCTTTATATACATTTCGGTGTTCAATCCTTCCTCACGTTTGAGCGCTTTTTTTAATTTACGTACAGCAGCTTTCAATTGAAGCTGAGTGGAGGGGGAGCGATTTTTCTGCCATTCACTTCTGGCACGTCTTTTTTCATTTACAAGCATCTCTATTTCTTTATTAGAGATTTTTCTGAGATCAAGCGGATTAAAGCTTTTGTTTGGTGTTGCTAAGACAGCTGCGCTGGTTATTATATCATTGACTTCTCTTATGCTTTCGTCAATATCTCTTCCTGTATTTATTTTGTACTCAATATTAATGTGGCTACTGACGTATTTTTTATATTTTAGCCAATTCGTTTTATAAGAAGTTTAGACCCTTTGGATTACCGAATATGGGTTGTTCACATAACTTTGTTAGTACAGGAGAGTGATCAGAAGATAGATCAGTACATGTATCAGCTGTTTTAAGCGATTTATCTATATTTTCGATTACAGCAAAATCAATTAAATCTGGTATTTTTTACGATCACTAGGCCAATACGTCGGCTTACCAGGAGATATTATTTCAAGGTTATTGTACCTATTTATAACAGTTTGATACAGCTCTCGTCCTTTCGGATTAATAAGACGTGAGCCCCAGTACGTTTGTTTTGCGTTGTAATCTTCATTTGCTAGAAATCTTTGACCTAGTGTTCCAAAAAAGTCTTTAAATTCGATTTCTGTAATTTTAAAACGAGGTGGACAGTATATAGCCGTAAGGTTTAAGTCACAACCCCGATTTTTTAGTGCTATTGTTGTAGCTTGTAACTGTGGTGTAGCATGAGATTCTAGAGCATAGTGGTTTAAACGATTTCTAATCAACACTGCCGTGCCACCATGCGCTTTTCCATCCGGATGATTTGTAACATATGTATAGTCTAAATCCCGGAATATTGAAATTATTTTTATTTGTTAGATGAGTTTCTGAAATAAGCATTACATCTATATTCTTTTCAGACAGAAATCTGATAATCTCTAATTTATGTTGGTTAACACCGTTACAATTCCATATACAGATATTTAGTAAGCTCATTTCTTACTTAATAAATTTTGCAGCATTTGATTTTGTGATTTTATTAAATCTTGGATCATGTTTTGCATAGTAGACATAAATTGTGTCTTACACTGTGTAAGATTTATAATCATAGTTTCAATACCTCCATTTGGAGGATTTTGAGGCAGTTGCATTTGCACAGTGTTGCCTTTCACCACATTTGCAAAGCTTCCTTGCATATTATTATTGATAGAAGTAATAGGATTTGTACTTTTTTCTGAGGTTACTATAACTTCATTACGGAATGTTTGTAACATTTGGTTACGACGTGCTTGAATGCACTGTGACAACTTCGATTTCAAATCTTTATATACAGAGCAACCTCTGTAGTTAGCAGTATGATTTCCTCCGCAATTTCTGCATTTTTTATTTAATTCTTCTTTCTTAAGGGTGCATTTGGAAGTGGGATGTAAATCACCACATACCACACAAACACTGCTTAGAGTGCAGTATGATTTAGTATGCCCATATCCTTGGCAGTTAGTACATTGTACCGGGCCGTTTCTTTTATGTGGTTCTTCCACAGTTACTCTACGATGCAGCAAATATTTCAAATTATATATTGGATGGGTCTCATTTTTTTTAAGTTGATTCGAATTCAGCAACAATTCAATTTTAAACATCGGCTGTGGTACTTTGTTTCTATCAAATATGATTACAACTGTCTTAATTCCTAAACCACATTCTTCCAATGCTTCTTTGACTGCACTAGAGTCTACGGCGGACTCTATACCCTTGATTACAACAACTAGGCCCTTAGAGCTCTTCAGTTGATACGAATAATAATTTTTGTTTTTATTTGACAAAAATTAAACTATGTTCATAAAACTTTTTTCAGTGTTGGACTGAATTTTTGTTTCATCTTATGGCCTTTTTTTAAAGGCACTATATGGAAATTGTTAGTACCTACAATTTTACTTAATTCAGCAACGAGAGCATTACTGCTACGTTCGCGCAAATATATTGGAGGTGGTTTGGCATTAACGACGGTAGTGGTACCCTTCGCATCGTCGTCTGATCCATTGCTTAGTAAGGCAAACCTATTGCCATTTAAAACTTCCGGTTTATTCTTTATTGGTGTACCGCCTTGAAATTTCTTGTGATTGACCGCTGACTTTGAAGGACTTAATTTCCTTTTTATGTTGATGTAGCGGTCAATGCCAGTTTGTACAGACTGGCCTTTTTTTATTGGTAAATTCTCACCTTGCTTTATGTTGTTCTTCGCTGCCTGCGTACTTGCTGGTGCCTGCTTAGTTGTTGGTGTGATCACGTTTACTGATAGTCGTTGTTGACTGCCGTTCTCTTCTGCTTTTGCTTTTTGTAAGCTCTGCTTATGGTGCTGCTCAGTTGGTCGCTGCGATGACTCATCCTTCTCACCGTTGCCTTGTTTGTTGGTAGGAGCTGAACTCCCAGGCTCTACAAAGCTGAAGTAGGCATTCAGAGAATGCCTATGGCCTTGTTGGTGGGGCTGCGCTGCGCTCATGCTTTTGTAAAAAAGAAAAAAAAAAACAGACCAAAAGCATATATACTTACAAATGTATATAAAGAACATATGTATGTACCTGTATCAGTGAGGTGACAAAACTGTAAACAAAAACAAAGTGGTTTTCAAAAATTAAACCGGCAAACAAGAAAGCAACAAATGCAAGTAAACTAAAAACAAAATAGCCGCGAAATAGAAAATTAAAAAAATATCTTGCGGGCGCGAATCGCAACAAAAACCAACGAAATACAAAACTGCAAAGAGCGAGCGCGAATAAACAAATAGTTTACGCAAACAAAACAGCAACAAACAAACGCGCGAAATCTTAAAACAAATCACAAATAAAAAACAAAAACAAAATGCATTTAAAAGACTAGGCTACCGAGCAGTTTAAGAAAACAAAAACACGGTGCAGTGACAAAAATAATAAATGTTCACACATAAGACACAAAACAAAAAAATCAAGTGTGGTGGCTCAGCAGAAATATACATGCAATAACAAAAACTGCGGTGATGAAATATAAACTTATAGAAACAAAATATACAAAACTTTACAAACACAAAAAACATTAAACCGGGCACGAAAAGGGAAATCGCCTAAACAATAACACAAACATAAATGCAATAAACAAACGGGCGGGAATTAAAAAAAAAAAACAACAAAAAAGAACAGAACAGGTCCAACCATCTGGGTGAAGCGGAGGAACAAAATTGGCGGGAGAAACATACATACGTACAGGCGCCCTTTACATACAAAAAGGATACCAAGTGAGCGTATTAAGTCCTTTAATATAAAATATACTCACATGAATACATAAATACAAATACCTACATATTTATTCGATGCCTACACTGCGTGTATTCAAACACATTTTTTAACAAAAAAAAAAAGTATTTACTTGCGATTTTTCCAGAATACTTTTTATGTTTAACAAAAACAATAAGCATGTTTGCATAAGCAAGGGCATAAACATATAATAGAATTATAACATAAGAAACAAAGCAAGAGAGGCAAAAAATAAAACATAATACATACTCGTATAAGTAAGCACCTTTAGCTTTCGTCAATTCCATCTCCGCGCTCTCTTCTCAGAGCGAACATACATATATACAAATATATTTACAATCATACGGCAAAGAATCTGCCTGTGACACTAAACAAAATATCAATATATTACATAATAACACATATTATATTATTACAAGCTCATATTTAAAAACCATATTGGCATATATTCGGCAATACCTCTTGTTCTTTGGCAAACAAAAACAAGTCGGATTGCATACAAAAGCGAATTCATCTCTTCAACGAGCTCTCAATTGCCCAAAACATAAGCACATACAAGTCCAAGTATTAGGGTGTACCTAAATACAAATCATTCGGACATAAAATATTTTAATTAATAAAAGGTGCGGTTTTTAATAGAAATTAACTATTCAAATATATTTTCGAACTATAATATAAAAAAATATAATTATTTTGCAAAAATGGTTAGCAACAACAATAATCAAAATACGCCTGCAGGAGCCACACGCTCAAAACAGGTTGTTAAATTCATTTCACAAAGTGACAGTTTATTAAGATACTGCACTAGATTTGCCTCTTCCCCGATTCATGAAAACTCTGAATCGTTATTAGAAATCAAAATTAAAAATCTTGAAAACTTTTGGACTCGCCTCCAAGCGGCTCATGGCACCATTCTAGATTCTAACGATTCAGATACACACAATTTCAAATCATCGGCTTACGATATTTACGAAAACTGCTTAGACCAGTACAAAGAGTTGAAAGCTATGATCTCCGATCAATTGAAGCTAATAAAAGCAATTGCACCTACTCCACATCCGAGAGTAGAGCTGCCACAAGAAGACAGTCAGAAGGCAAGTTCAGGCATCCAACTCGAGTTGCCCGCATGTGACACGGAAACCTTTTACGGAGGTTATGAAGAATGGCCGTCCTTCCGGGACGTGTTCACGGCCATGCACATAGCCCATCATCAATTATCACATGCGCAAAAATTGTATCACCTCAGATACAAAACATAAGGACAAGCAGGCGTAATGGTAAAACAGTTCGCATTAAGTGACGACAATTTCAATTTGGCTTGGGAAGCTCTTAAAGCACGTTACGAAAACGACAGAATACTGGTCGATAAGCAAGAAACGACACTAATGAACTTGCCAAAAATCAAGAAAGGAACAAGTTCATCAAACTAGAATCCACTGTTTCAACAGACAGATGGGACCCAATTCTGGTAAACATTTGCACCGCCGCATTACCAGAAAAGTCGTTACTTCTATGGGAGCAATCGCTCTCATCACGAAAAAAGTGCCCAACGTGGCAACAAATGAAAGATTTTCTCACCACCCAATATGAAATTGCGGAAAGATTAGAAGAAAAAATAATCAAAACTAAGATCATTAAACACGACCAAAATAGAAGCTTCAATAGACCCCAAGCTAGAAGCAACAAAAATTTATACAAAAGCTTTCTCAAAACGCACTCGTTCATATCCGAACAGAAAAAACACACGTCATGCGAACTATGCACAAGAGGGCATAAGCTTAAAACTTGCGAGAAGTTTAAAAAATAAAATATTAACGAAAGGAACAACTTTGTCAGATCAAAAAGACTCTGTACAAACTGCTTGTCCCATACACAGAATCTTAAAAAATTGCGAAAGCAAATATAATTGCTTCTATTGTCATAAAAGACACAACTCAATGCACTTATCAGCTATCACACCAAAAAGGGCGCCTATTAAAAAAACCACGGGTTTAATTGAAAAAGCAAATCCCGAAACCCAAAACTGTAAAAATTGCCAAGAGACACCATGTTGCTCAAAGGCACAAAAAGTTCAAACGCTGCAGAGCGAAATACAAAGTGGACTAGTTGCAGAACCAGTTTCCACCATACCAACTCAAGTTGAGGACAAATACCTTAATTCAAAATTAAGGAAGTTGCAAAAGTTAAGGAAACTTCTAACAACAAACAAAATTATAAAAGATCAGTATTGTGAGCACTTCTCTAAAGCCACAACTACTCGATCAAATCATGGCCGGTACATCGTACGACCACCACTAGAGCCACAATTTTCTAATACTCCACAAGTTGGCATAAAAAACAAAGTTAAAGTTACTTCTGACAGTCCCTATATTAAAAGAACATACAACTTTTCGGCCCCGCAGGATGGCTTTCGCCAGTAATGAAAAAAAAAAAAAATTCTGAACAAATCCTAGAGCGGAGGCGGGCTACTACTTGCCAAATTAATGCATACGCACTCAAACAAAATATGTATCAAAATTGTCCCAAAGGGATAGAGAATGAACATCCCAATTAAAAAATTATAATTCTAATGAAGCCGTTCGCAATTACCGGCCACTCTCTCGCAAGATCCTCTATTGTCACAGCCCTAACCCCAGGGCTAAGGAGTACCCATTCTGGCCATATCTGAGCCAGGCGTGGAGTTACTATTCTCCATTAGCCGAAAATAAATTAAATGCAAACAATTGCCGTTCATACAGAAAGTGCAAATAATAAATAATCCACTTAATAAAACGATAAAAAGAAAAAATCGCAAATACAAAAAGTTGTCAGTAAAATCAAATAAACCCGCAAAAGTTGCTTCTCTTAAGCACCTACCCGCATATTAAAATGCACATTTAAATACATGGGTATGTTTCAAACCAAAATCCGTTCTCTACACACACGGACAAACATGAATATATACAACTCCACGAGGAAATATCTCCGCGCTTCGGCTACACCAACATTAGTACGTCGAGAAATACATACCAATACGTATACTACTAGGCAAAATATTCACCTAGGGGGCCCAGGATGTTTAAATGAGTTAAGGGGCTATACCAGTGTGACACTTTCAAAAAATTTTTTTTTTTTTTGCTTTTTCGATAGTTTATATATTCAAAAATATCTAAACTATCGGCGAGGTCGTATCTTAAATAGTTTTTGAATGCCAGCGTTCTAAACAGCGACCGCTCAGAGGTGCAAACATATATAAGTGAAACTTTAAACGCGTTTTTCTCGAAACAACATTTTTCAAAATTGCTGACATTATAACTCAACGAGAAATTGACCGATCGACTTCAAATTAAAACTGGATATAGTTGAATGTTATAGGAGGATGGAGTCATGTGTAGAAGTTCACGCAAGGAAAGTTCTCTGATCGCCATTCACTTGGGAGTGGCCAGAAACGATTCTTTTACACATGGCTCAAGCAGCTCACTACTTCCGGTCTTTGACCAAGTATCCTCTGGGTAGCCTAAGAACATCCGTTCGAAGGCGAGCTAATGTGAGAAGGCGAAACATCCCCTACATAGGGTTGTGCGCTGGGTTTGGGACCCGCCACGTAAAAAACAATACCAATGAAAAGTAAGCGACAGCCTCGGATGCGAGACCCCCCTTTTGATGACGACCATGGCAAACGAAATAAGGACTACGATTTGAGGGCATGCACCTGGAATGTCCGGACCCTTAATTGGGAAGGTGCCGCTGCCCAGCTGGTTGATGTCCTCGCAAAAATAAAGGCTGACATCACGGCCGTCCAAGAAATGCGATGGACGGGACAAGGACAGAGACGAGTAGGTCCTTGTGACATTTACTACAGTGGCCATATAAAGGAGCGCAAGTTTGGTGTAGGATTCGTGGAGAGACTCCGTCGCGAGTACTATCATTCACTCCGGTGAATGAACGTCTAGCCACAATCCACATCAAAGCGAAATTCTTCAACATATCGCTGATTTGCGCCCACGCCCCGACGGAAGAGAAGGACGTTGTGACCAAAGATGCCTTTTATGAGTGCTTGGAGCGCACTTATGAGGGCTGCCCCCGCCACGATGTCAAAATCGTGCTTGGCGACTTCAACGCCAGGGTGGGCAAAGAAGGTATCTTTGGCACTACGGTCGGTAAATTCAGCCTCCACGAGGAAACATCCCCAAATGGGTTGATGCTGATTGACTTCGCCGGGGCCCGAAATATGGTTATCTGTAGTACTAGATTCCAGCATAAGAAGATTCATCAAGCTACCAGACTGTCTCCGGATCGAAAAACTACCAACCAGATCGATCATGTTGTGATAGGCGGAAGACACGTCTCCAGTGTTTTAGATGTGCGTGCGCTCCGAGGTCCTAATATCGACTCGGACCACTATCTTGTTACAGCTAAGATTCGCACCCGCCTCTGTGCAGCAAAAAACGTTCGCCAATAAACACAAGGAAGGTTCGACGTCGAGAAGCTGCAATCACAACAGACAGCCGAACGATTTTCTACTCGGCTTGCACTCCTGCTCTCTGAGAGCACTCGTCAACAACTCGGTATAAGGGAACTGTGGGACGGAATTTCAAACTCCTTACGTGCAGCTGCAACCGAAACCATTGGTTTTCGGAAAGTGCAAGAGAACAGCTGGTACGACGAGGAGTGCCGCGTCGCAGCGGAGAGCAAACAGACTGCCTACCTCGCAACGTTACGATCGACTACAACACGTGCGGGATGGTATAGATACCGAGAGTTGAAAAGGGAAGCGAGACGCATTTGCAGACAGAAGAAGAAAGATGCCGAAATGTGTGAGTACGAAGAGCTTGATAAGCTGGCCGACAGGGGTAATGCTCGAAAATTCTATGATAAAATGCGGCGGCTTACAGAAGGTTTCAAGACCGGAGCATACTCTTGTAGAACCTCCAAAGGTGATCTAGTGACCGATGCCAGAGCATACTTAAATTATGGAGGGAACACTTCTCCAGCCTGCTCAATGGCAGAGAATGCACTACGCCAGGAGAAGGCGAACCCGATTCCCCAATCGATGACGATGGAGCAGACGTTCCATTACCCGACCATGAAGAAGTTCGAAGAGCAATTACCCGCTTGAAGAACAACAAAGCGGCGGGTGGCCGATGGATTGCCGGCCGAGCTATTCAAACACGGCGGCGAAGAACTGATAAGGAGCATGCATCAGCTTCTTTGTAAAATATGGTCGGACGAAAGCATGCCCAACGATTGGAATTTAAGTGTGCTATGCCCAATCCATAAAAAAGGAGACCCCACAATCTGCGCCAACTACCGTGAGGTTAGCCTCCTCAACATCGCATATAAGGTTCTATCGAGCGTATTGTGTGAAAGATTAAAGCCCACCGTCAACAAACTGATTGGACCTTATCAGTGTGGCTTCAGACCTGGAAAATCAACAACCGACCAGATATTCACCATGCGCCAAATCTTGGAAAAGACCCGTGAAAGAAGAATCGACACACACCACCTCTTCGTCGATTTCAAAGCTGCTTTCGACAGCACGAAAAGGAGCTGCCTTTATGCCGCAATGTCTGAATTTGGTATCCCCGCAAAACTAATACGGCTGTGTAAACTGACATTGAGTAACACCAAAAGCTTCGTCAGGATCGGGAAGGACCTCTCCGAGCCGTTCGATACCAAACGAGGTTTCAGACAAGGCGATTCCCCATCGTGCGACTTTTTTAACCTGCTTTTGGAGAAAATAGTTCGAGCCGCAGAACTAAATAGAGAAGGTACCATCTTCTATAAGACTGTACAGCTGCTGGCGTATGCCGATGATATTGATATCATTGGCCTCAACACCCGCGCCGTTAGTTCTGCTTTCTCCAGGCTGGACAAGGAAGCACAGAAAATGGGTTTGGCAGTGAACGAGGGCAAGACGAAATATCTTCTGTCATCACACAAACAGTCGTCGCACTCGCGACTTGGCACTCACGTCACTGCTGACAGTCATAACTTTGAAGTCGTAGATAATTTCGTCTATCTTGGAACCAGCGTAAACACCACCAACAATGTCAGCCTAGAAATCCAACGCAGGATAAATCTTGCCAACAGGTGCTACTTCGGACTAAGTAGGCGATTGAGAAGTAAAGTCCTCTCTCGACGAACAAAAACCAAACTCTATAAGTCGCTCATAATTCCCGTCCTGCTATATGGTGCAGAGGCTTGGGCGATGACAGCAACCGATGAATCGACGTTACGAGTTTTCGAGAGAAAAATTCTGCGAAAGATTTATGGTCCTTTGCGCATTGGCCACGGCGACTTGCGCGCTGTTGTTAACTCGGCTATAATTGCGTAAGCGGTGTCTACGCATATTAAGAAGAAGAAGAAGTTGAATACATTTGCTATACAATAGACTACGATCTTTTTGATTGGTTGCAAAATGTCAATTTGGCATTAAAAAAACGACCATTTTTTCATAAAAAAACGATTTTTTTTTTTCAAAATTACGCCATTTTCTTAATTTTTGATATTTTTCAAAGATCGTAGTTCATTGTATAGAAAATATATTTAAGTTTAATAAACATTTTGAATTTTTTTGTTTCAGCTATTCAATCGACCGGAATCATGCCAGCAGTTGAGGCACTTTTTTTTTCGGCACTTCCGCAGACAGCACATAACTTCGTTACTTTTCAATATTTTTGTAAAAAATAAATTGTTTAGTATAGCTTAAAATATACTTTATTACGTCCATAGAACGTTGAAACATTCAATATAGTACTTTCTTTTAAAAAAATTCACGAAAATCGCCTAATTTTTAATGCGTCACACTGGTATAGCCCCTTAAGCATCCACCCCCTCTACCCGGTAAAACAGTCGCATTCTAATAAAACAGCGCAATTCACCACAGAATGCTACTGCAAAGCAAAACTAATAACTCACCACACCTATACCAACCCAACCAACAAAAGGAATGGACAACGGGGAATGTGTCATTCGCTTACACACTGCGCCGCGTCGACACCTTTCGACCCTCAATTCGATCTATACAATTCGATCATCAACTACGCTCTATACTCGTACTAAGCCGCGTCAACGCACCATATAATTGGATCTTAGCCAGATTTCGTCTGAACCCCGTTCCAGTGAGCGATCAACCCGATTTACCAACAGTTTTCGCAGTGCGATTAATTAAACTCGGCCGCACCGATAACATTTAAATGTATTTACAATTATATTGTAATTTAAATATAACACAAATTAAAGTGAAGGTACAACCAATAATCCACGTATTTTCATTTTGTTCGCGGGTGTAAGTGGGATTTGAATACCCAAATAAACTGCGGAATTAAATATACATTTAACAATCGATATCGAGCTCATTCAAATTACTAACTTCACATATTTAAGTTAATTAACCTTCTTCATCTTACTGAAGTTGGTATGAAGCCATAACAGTAGTGCATTGGGTAGAATTCAGGATTCTCATATTCAGGTATAAAGTCGATTTTCCTGTATATACACATTTAGCAGTCGATATTGAGTTGCTTCAAATCATTAACGTCAAATATTTAAGTTAATTAACTTTCTTCATCTTGCTAAAGTTGACATAAAGCCATAAGGGCAGTGCATTTGGAAGAATTCGACAATGTTATGTTCAGGTATAAAGTCGATTTTCTTGTATATCCACATTTAGCAGTCGATATTGTTTGCTTTAAATCAATAATTTAACATATTTAAGTTAATTAACATTCTTCATCTTACTGAAGTGTACACAAAGCCATAACGGAAGAATTCGGCAATCTTATATTCAGGTATAAAGTCGATTTTCTTGTATATACAATTTTAACAATCCATATTGAGTTGCCTCAAATCGTTACCTTAACATTTTTAAGTTAATTGACCTTCATCATCTTACTGAAGTTGACATAAAGCCATAAAGGCAGTGCATTTGGAAGAATTCGACAATCTAATCTTTAGATATAAAGTCGATTTTCTTGTATACACACATTCTTCTTCTTCTTCTTAATTGACGTAGACACCGCTTACGCGATTATAGCCGAGTTAACAACAGCGCGCCAGTCGTTTCTTCTTTTCGCTACGCGGCGCCAATTGGATATTCCAAGCGTAGCCAGGTCCTTCTCCACCTGGTCCTTCCAACGGAGTGGAGGTCTTCCTCTTCCTCTGCTTCCCCCGGCGGGTACAGCGTCGAATACTTTCAGAGCTTTCAGAGAGTGTTTTCGTCCATTCGGACAACATAGCCAGCCAGCGTCGCTGCTGTCTCTTAATTCGCTGAACTATGTCAATATCGTCGTATATCTCGAACAGCTCATCGTTCCATCGAATGCGATATTCGCCGTGGCCAGTGCGCAAAGGACCATAAATCTTTCGCAGAATTTTTCTCTCGAAAACTCGTAACGTCGACTCATCGGTTGCTGTCATCGCCCAAGCCTCTGCACCATATAGCAGGACGGGACTTATAGAGTTTGGTTTTTATTTGTCGAGAGAGGACTTTGCTTCTCAATTGCCTACTCAGTCCGAAGAAGCATTTTTTGGCAAGAGTTATCCTGCGTTGGATTTCTAGGCTGACATTGTTGGTGGTGTTAATACTGGTTCCTAAATAGACGAAATTATCTACAACTTCAAAGTTATGACTGTCAACAGTGACGTGAGTGCCAAGTCGCGAGTGCGACGACTGTTTGTTTGATGACAGGAGATATTTCGTCTTGCCCTCGTTCACTGCCAGACCCATTTCTTTTGCTTCCTTGTTCAGTCTGGAGAAAGCAGAACTAACGGCGCGGGTGTTGCGGCCGATGATATCAATATCATCGGCATAAGCCAGCAGTTGTAAACTCTTATTAAAGATGGTACCTTCTCTATTTAGTTCTGCAGCTCGAACTATTTTCTCCAGAAGGAGGTTGAAGAAATCGCATGATAGGGAATCACCTTGTCTGAAACCTCGTTTGGTATCGAACACACATACACATTAAGCAGTCGATATTGAGTTGCCTTTTATCATAAATTTAACATATTCAAGTTAACTATCCTTCTTCATCTGTCTGAAGTTGACACAAAGCCCTAACGGCGGTGCATTTGGAAGAATTCGAATAACTTATGTTCAAGTATAAAATCGATTTTGTTGTATACATACATTTAGCAGTCGGCATGGAATTGCTTCATATCATTACTTTAATATATTTAAGTTAATTAACCTTCTATATCTTACTGAAGTTGCCATAAAGCCATAACCGCGCTGCCTTTGGAGGAATTCGACAATTTCGCCTTTAGAAATAAAGTCAGTTTCATATGCACATTTAACAATCGATATTGAGTTGCCTCAAATCACTAACTTCACATATTTAAGTTAATTAACTTTCTTCATCTTGCTAAAGTTGACATAAAGCCATAAGGGCAGTGCATTTGGAAAAAACCGACAATCTTATGTTCAGGTATAAAGTCTATTTTTTTGTACATAGGCATTAAGCAGTCGATAAGGAGTTGCCTCAAATCAATAATTTAACATATATAAGTCAATAAATATTCTTCATGTTACTGAAGTGTACATAAAGCCATAACGGAAGTGCATTTGGAAGAATTCGGCAATCTTATATTAGGGTATATATTCGATTTTCTTGTATACATATACACTTTTAACAACCGATATTGAGTTGCTTCAAATAATTACTAAAACATATTTAAGTTAATTAACCTTCTTCATCTTACTGAAGTTGACATAAAGCCATAACGGAAGTGCATTTGGAAGAATTCGACATTCTTAAATTCAGGTATAAAATCGATTTTCTGTATATACACTTTTAACAATCTATATAGAGTTGCTTCAAATCATTTCTTTAACATATTTTAGTTAATTAACCTACTTCATCTTACTGAAGTTGCCATAAAGCCATAACGGCTGTGTATATGGAAGAATCCAGCAATCTTATATTCAGGTATAAATTCAATTTTCTTGTATAGAGACATTAAGCAGTCGATATTGAGTTGCTTTAAATCATAAATTTAACATATTTTAGTTAATTAGCCTTCTTCATCTTACTGAAGTTTACATAAAGCCATAACGGCAGTGCATTTGGAAGAATTCGGCAAACTTGTATTCAGGTATAAAGTTAATTTTCTTGTATATGCATATTTGACAATCGATATTGAAGTGCTTCAAATCATTACTTTAACATATTTAAGTTAATTAACTTTTTTCATCTTACTGAAGTTGACATTAAGCCATAACTGCAGTGCAAATGGAAAAATTCTCTAATCTATAATTTAGGTATAAAGTCGATTTTCTTGAATATACAAATTTAGCAGTCGATATTGAGTTGCTTCAAATCATTATCATCAAATATTTAATAAAATTAACCTTATTCATCGTGCTGAAGTTGACATAAAGCCATAACGGCAGTGCATTTGGAAGAATACGACAATCTTATATTCAGGTATAAATTCGATTTTCTTGTATATACATATGTAGCAATCGATATTGATTTGCTTTGAGTCATTAATGTAACTTAATTAAGTTAATTAGCAATCTTCATCTTACTGAAGCTGGCATAAAGCCATAACGGCAGTGCATTTGCAAGAATTCGACAATCTTATAATCAGGTATAAAGCCGATTTTCTTGTATATATACATTTAGCAGTCGATTTTGAGTTGCTTCCAATCATTAACATCAAATATTTGAATTAATTAACCATCTTCATCTTGCTGAAGTTGACACAAAGCCATAACGGCAGTGCATTTGGAAGAATTCGACGAACTTATATTCAGGTATAAAGTCGATTTGCTTGTATATACACATTTAGCAGTCTATATTGAGTTGCTTTAAATCATTAATTTAACATATTTAAGCTAATTAACTTTCTTCATCTTACTGAAGTCGACATAAAGCCATAACGGCAGTGCATTTGGAAGAATTCGACAATCTTATATTCTGGTATAAAGTCGATTTTCTTGTATATACATATTTAGCAGTCGATATTGAGTTGCCTTAAATCATTAATTTAACATATTTAAGTAATTAACTTTCTTCATCTTACCGAAGTTGACATAAAGCAATACCGGGAGTGCGTTTGGAAGAATTCGACAACCTTATATTCAGGTATAAAATCGATTTTCTTGTATATACATATTTAGCAATCGATATTGATTTGCTTTAAATCATTAATGTAACATATTTAAGTTAATTAACTTTCTTCATCTTACTGAAGTTGACATAAAGCCACAACGGCAGTGCATTTGGAAGAATTCGACTATCTTATATTCAGGTATAAAGTCGACTTTCTTGTATATACATATTTAGCAATCGATAATGATTTGCTTTAAATCATTAATGTAACATATTTAAGTTAATTAACTTTCTTCATCTTACTGAAGATGACATAGATCCATAACGGCAGTGCATTTGGAAGAATTCGATATTCTTATATTTAGGTATAATGTCGATTTTCTTGTATATACATATTTAGCAATCGATATTGAGTTGCTTTAAATCATTAACTTCACATATTTAAGTTAATTAACATTCTTTATCTTAATGAAGTGGATATAAAGCCATAACGGCAGTGAATTTGGAAGAATTCGATATTCTTATATTCAGGTATAAAGTAAATTTTCTTGTATATATATTTAGCAATCGATATTGACTTGCTTTAAATCATTAATGTAACATATTTAAGTTAACTAACCTTCTTCATCTTACTGAAGTTGACATAAAGCCATAACGGCAGTGAATTTGGAAGAATTCGATATTCTTATATTCAGGTATAAAGTAGATTTTCTTGTATATACATATTTAGCAATCGATAATAATTTGCTTTAAATCATTAATGTAACATATTTAAGTTAATTAAGTTTCTTCATCTTACTGAAGTTGACATAAAGCCATAACGGCAGTGATTTGGAAGAATTCGACAACCTTATATTCAGGTATAAAGCCGATTTTCTTGTATATACATATTTAGCAATCGATATTGATTTGCTTTAAATCATTTAATGTAACATATTTAAGTTAATTAATTTTCTTCATCTTACTGAAATTGACATAAAGCCATAAAGGCAGTGCATTTGGAAGAATTCGACAGTCTTATATTCAGGTATAAAGTCGATTTTCTTGTATATACATATTTAGCAATCGATATTGAGTTGCTTTAAAACATTTACTTCACATATTTAAGTTAATTAACAATCTTCATCTTACTGAAGTGGACATAAAGCCATAACGGCAGTGATTTGGAAGAATTCGACAACCTTATATTCAGGTATAAAGCCGATTTTATTGTATATACATACCTAGCAAGCGATATTGACTTGCTTTAAATCATTAATGTAACATATTTAAGTTAATTAATTTTCTTCAACTTACTGAAATTGACATAAAGCCACAACGGCAGTGATTTGGAAGAATTCGACAGTCTTATATTCAGGTATAAAGTCAATTTTCTTGTTTATACATATTTAGCAATCGATAATGATTTGCTTTAAATCATTAATGTAACATATTTAAGTTAATTAACTTTCTTCATCTTACTGAAGTTGACATAAAGCCACAACGGCAGTGCATTTGGAAGAATTCGACAATCTTATATTCAGGTATAAAGCCGATTTTCTTGTATATACATATGTGGCAATCGATATTGATTTGCTTTAAATCATTAATGTAACTTATTTAAGTTAATTAACAATCTTCATCTTACTGAAGTTGAAATAAAGCCATAACGGCAGTGATTCGGGATAATTCGACAACCTTATGTTCAGGTATAAAGTCGATTTTCTTGTATATACATATGTAGCAATCGATATTGATTTGCTTTAAATCATTAATGTAACATATTTAAGTTAATTAACTTTCTTCATCTTACTGAAGTTGACATAAAGCCAAAACGGCAGTGCATTTGGAAGAATTCGACAATCGTATAATCAGGTATAAAGTCAGGTACACAGTCGATTTTCTTGTATATACATATTTAGCAATCGACATTGAGTTGCTTCAAATCAATTACCTCACATATTTAAGTTCTCTTACCTTCTTCATCTTACTGAAGTGGACATAAAGCCATAACGGCAGTGCATTTGGAAGATTTCCACAATCTTATCCTAAGGCATAAAGCCGATTTTCTTGTATATACATATGTAGCAATCGATTTTGATTTGCTTAAAGTCATTACTGTAACTTAATTAAGTTAATTAACAATCTTCATCTTAACGAAGTTGAAATAAAACCATAGCGGCAGTGAGTTTGGATGAATTAGACACTTTTTTATTCAGGTACAAAGCCGGTTTACTTGTATATACATATGTAGCAATCGATATTGATTTGCTTTAATTTTCTTGTATATACATATTTAGCAATCGACATGCATTTGCTATAAATCATTAATATAACATATTTAAGCTAATTAACTTTCTTCATCTTACTGAAGTTGATATAATTTCACTGCCAAAACGGCAGTGAATTTGGAAGTATTCGACGGTCTTATATTCAGGTATAAAGCCGATTTTCTTGTATATACATATGTAGCAATCGATTTTGATGTGCTTTATGTCGTAAATGTAACTAAGTTAAGTTAATTAACAATCTTCATCTTGCTAAAGTTGACATAAAGCCATAACGGCAGTGCATTTGGAAGATTTCGATAATCTTATATTTAGGTATAAAGTCGATTTTCTTGTATATACACATTTAGCAATCGATATTGACTTGCTTTAAATCATTAATGTAACATATTTAAGTTAACTAACCTTCTTCATCTTACTGAAGTTGACATAAAGCCATAACGGCAGTGATTTGGAAGAATTCGACAGTCTTATATTCAGGTATAAAGTCGATTTTCTTGTATATACATATGTAGCAATCGATAATGATTTGCTTTAAATCATTAATGTAACATATTTAAGTTAATTAACCTTCTTCATCTTACTGAAGTTGACATAAGGCCATAACGGCAGTGAATGTGGAAGAATTCGAAAGTCGATTTTCTTGTATATACATATGTAGCAATCGATATTGATTTGCTTTAAATCATTAACGTTTAACATATTTAAGTTAATTAACAATTCTTCATCTTACTGAAGTTGACATAAATCCATAACGGCAGTGCATTTGCAAGAATCCGACAATCTTGTGTTCAGGTATAAAGTCGATTTTCTTGCACATACTATTATTATACAAATTATTAGTGTAACATATTTAAGTTAATTAACTTTCTTCATCTTACTGAAGTTGATATAAAGCCATAACGGCAGTGATTTGGAAGAATTCGACAGTCTTATATTCAGGTATAAAGTCGGTTTTCTTGTATATACATATTTAGCAATCGATAATGATTTGCTTTAAATCATTAATGTAACATATTTAAGTTAATTAACTTTCTTCATCTTACTGAAGTTGACATAAAGCCAAAACGGCAGTGCATTTGGAAGAATTCGACAATCGTATAATCAGGTATAAAGTCGATTTTCTTGTATATACATATTAAGCAATCGACATTGATTTGCTTTAAATCATTAATGTAACATATTTAAGTTAATTAACCTTCTTCATCTTACTGAAGTTGATATAAAGCCATAACGGCAGTGATTTGGAAGAATTCGACAGTCTTATATTCAGGTATAAAGTCGATTTTCTTGTATATACATATTTAGCAATCGATATTGATTTGCTTTAAATCATTAATGTAACATATTTAAGTTAATTAACTTTCTTCATCTTACTGAAGTTGACATAAAGCCAAAACGGCAGTGAATTTGGAAGAATTCGACAATCTTATATTCAGGTATAAAGCCGATTTTCTTGTATATACATATGTAGCAATCGATTTTGATGTGCTTTATGTCATTAATGTAACTTAGTTAAGTTAATTAACAATCTTCATCTTACAGAAGTTGACATAAATCCATAACGGCAGTGCATTTGGAAGAATTCGACAATCTTATATTCAGGTATTAAGTCGATTTTCTTGTATATACATAATTAGCAATCGATATTGATTTGCTTTAAATCATTAATGTAACATATTTAAGTTAATTAATTTTCTTCATCTTACTGAAGTTGACATAAAGCCATAACGGCAGTGAATTTGGAAGAATTCGACAATCTTATATTCAGGTATAAAGTCGATTTTCTTGTATATACATATTTAGCAATCGACATTGATTTGCTTTAAATCATTAATGTAACATATTTAAGTTAATTAACTTTCTTCATCTTACTGAAGTTGACATAAAGCCACAACGGCAGTGCATTTGGAAGAATTCGACAATCTTATATTCAGGTATAAAGCCGATTTTCTTGTATATACATATGTAGCAATCGATTTTGATGTGCTTTATGTCATTAACGTAACTTAGTTAAGTTAATTAACAATCTTCATCTTACAGAAGTTGACATAGATCCATAACGGCAGTGCATTTGGAAGATTTCGATATTCTTATATTTAGGTATACAGTCGATTTTCTTGTATATACATTTGTAGCAAGCGATATTGACTTGCTTTAAATCATTAATGTAACATATTTAAGTTAACTAACCTTCTTCATCTTACTGAAGTTGACATAAAGCCATAACGGCAGTGATTTGGAAGAATTCGACAGTCTTATATTCAGGTATAAAGTCGGTTTTCTTGTATATACATACTTAGCAATCGACACTGATTTGCTTTAAATCATTAATGTAACATATTTAAGTTAATTAACTTTCTTCATCTTACTGAAGTTGACATAAAGCCACAAAGGCAGTGCATTTGGAAGAATTCGACAATCTTATATTCAGGTATAAAGCCGATTTTCTTGTATATACATATGTAGCAATCGATTTTGATGTGCTTTATGTCATAAATGTAACTAAGTTAAGTTAATTAACAATCTTCATCTTAC
Organism: Bactrocera neohumeralis; assembly: GCF_024586455.1. NCBI lineage: Eukaryota > Metazoa > Arthropoda > Insecta > Diptera > Tephritidae > Bactrocera > Bactrocera neohumeralis. The sequence continues at coordinate 14,109 of NW_026089722.1, read as the reverse complement.
AGAAGTTGACATAGATCCATAACGGCAGTGCATTTGGAAGATTTCGATATTCTTATATTTAGGTATACAGTCGATTTTCTTGTATATACATTTGTAGCAAGCGATATTGACTTGCTTTAAATCATTAATGTAACATATTTAAGTTAATTAATTTTCTTCATCTTACTGAAGTTGACATAAAGCCACAACGGCAGTGATTTGGAAGAATTCGACAGTCTTATATTCAGGTATAAAGTCAATTTTCTTGTTTATACATATTTAGCAATCGATAATGATTTGCTTTAAATCATTAATGTAACATATTTAAGTTAATTAACTTTCTTCACTTTACTGAGGTTGACATAAAGCCAAAGCGGCAGTGCATTTGGAAGAATTCGACAATCTTATAATCAGGTATAAAGTCGATTTTCTTGTATATACATATGTAGCAATCGACATTGATTTGCTTTAAATCATAAATGTAACATATTTAAGTTAATTAACTTTCTTCATCTTACTGAAGTTGACATAAAGCCATAACGGCAGTGAATTTGGAAGAATTCGACAATCTCATATTCAGGTATAAAGACGATTTTCTTGTATATACATATGTAGCAATCGATTTTGATGTGCTTTATGTCATTAACGTAACTTAGTTAAGTAAATTAACAATCTTCATCTTACTGAAGTTGATATAAAGCCATAACGGCAGTGAATGTGAAAGAATTCGAAAGTCGATTTTCTTGTAAATACATATGTAGCAATCGATATTGATTTGCTTTAAATCATTAATGTAACATATTTAAGTTAATTAACTTTCTTCATCTTACTGAAGTTGACATAAAGCCACAGCGGCAGTGCATTTGGAAGATTTCGACAATCTTATATTCAGGTATAAAGCCGATTTTCTTGTATATACATATGTAGCAATCGATTTTGATTTGCTTTAAATCATTAATGTAACTATTTAAGTTAATTAACCTTCTTCATCTTACTGAAGTTGACATAAAGCCATAACGGCAGTGCATTTGGAAGAATTCGACAATCTTATATTCAGGTATAAAGTCGATTTTCTTGTATATACATATTTAGCAATCGATATTGATTTGCTTTAAATCATTAATGTAACATATTTAAGTTAATTAACTTTCTTCATCTTACTGAAGTTGACATAAAGCCATAACGGCAGTGATTTGGAAGAATTCGACAGTCTTATATTCAGGTATAAAGTCGATTTTCTTGTATATACATATTTAGCAATCGATATTGATTTGCTTTAAATCATTAATGTAACATATTTAAGTTAATTAACTTCTTCATCTTACTGAAGTTGACATAAAGCCATAACGGCAGTGATTTGGAAGAATTCGACAGTCTTATATTCAGGTATAAAGTCGATTTTCTTGTATATACATATGTAGCAATCGATATTGATTTGCTTTAAATCATTAATGTAACATATTTAAGTTAATTAACAATCTTCATCTTACTGAAGTGGATATAACGCCACAACGGCAGTGCATTTGGAAGAATTCCACAATCTTATATTCAGGTATAAAGCCGATTTTCTTGTATATACATATGTAGCAATCGATATTGATTTGCTTTAAATCATTAATGTAACATATTTAAGTTAATTAGCAATCTTCATCTTACAGAAGTTGACATAGATCCATAACGGCAGTGCATTTGGAAGATTTCGATATTCTTATATTTAGGTATACAGTCGCTTTTCTTGTATATACACATTTAGCAAGCGATATTGACTTGCTTTAAATCATTAATGTAACATATTTAAGTTAATTAACCTTCTTCATCTTACTGAAGTTGACATAAAGCCATAACGGCAGTGATTTGGAAGAATTCGACAGTCTTATATTCAGGTATAAAGTCGATTTTCTTGTATATACATATTTAGCAATCGATAATGATTTGCTTTAAATCATTAATGTAACATATTTAAGTTAATTAACCTTCTTCATCTTACTGAAGTTGACATAAAGCCATAACGGCAGTGAGTTTGGAAGAATTCGACAATCTTATATTCAGGTATAAAGTAGATTTTCTTGTATATACATATTTAGCAATCGATATTGATTTGCTTTAAATCATTAATGTAACATATTTAAGTTAATTAACCTTCTTCATCTTACTGAAGTTGACATAAAGCCATAACGGCAGTGCATTTGGAAGAATTCGACAATCTTATATTCAGGTATAAAGTCGATTTTCTTGTATATACATTTTAGCAATCGATATTGATTTGCTTTAAGTCATTAATGTAACATATTTAAGTTAATTAACTTTCTTCATCTTACTGAAGTTGACATAAAGCCATAACGGCAGTGCATTTGGAAGAATTCGACAATCTTATATTCAGGTATAAAGTCGATTTTCTTGTATATACATATTTAGCAATCGATATTGATTTGCTTTAAATCATTAATGTAACATATTTAAGTTAATTAACAATCTTCATCTTACTGAAGTTGACATAAAGCCATAACGGCAGTGATTTGGAAGAATTCGACAATCTTATATTCAGGTATAAAGTCGATTTTCTTGTATATACATATTTAGCAATCGATATTGATTTGCTTTAAATCATTAATGTAACATATTTAAGTTAATTAACCTTCTTCATCTTACTGAAGTTGACATAAAGCCATAACGGCAGTGCATTTGGAAGAATTCGACAATCTTATATTCAGGTATAAAGTCGATTTTCTTGTATATACATATTTAGCAATCGATATTGAGTTGCTTCAAATCATTAATGTAACATATTTAAGTTAATTAACATTCTTCATCTTACTGAAGTTGACATAAAGCCATAACGGCAGTGAATTTGGAAGAATTCGACAATCTTATATTCAGGTATAAAGCCGATTTTCTTGTATATTCATATTTAGCAATCGATATTGATTTGCTTTAAATCATTAGTACAACATATTTAAGTTAATTAACTTTCTTCATCTTACTGAAGTTGACATAAAGCCATAACGGCAGTGCATTTGGAAGAATTCGACAATCTTATATTCAGGTATAAAGTCGATTTTCTTGTATATACATATTAGCAATCGATATTGATTTGCTTTAAATCATTAATGTAACTTATTTAAGTTAACTAGCCTCCTTCATCTTACCGAAGTTGACATAAAGCTATAACGGCAGTGCATTTGGAAGATTTCGACAATCTTACATAAAGCCATTTTCTTGCAGTGATTTGGATTTGAATTCGACAATCTTATATTTAATTATAAAGTCGATTTTCTTCTTATCTATATTGACATAAAGTAACGGCAATTTGGAAGAATTCGATATAAAGCCGATTTTTCTTGTATATAGCATTTATCGACATGATTTGCTTAAATCATTAATGTAACATATTTAAGTTAATTAACTTTCTTCATCTTACTGAAGTTGACATAAAGCCAAAACGGCAGTGCATTTGGAAGAATTCGACAATCTTATATTCAGGTATAAAGCCGATTTTCTTGTATATACATATGTAGCAATCGATATTGATTTGCTTTAAATCATAAATGTAACATATTTAAGTTAATTAACTTTCTTCATCTTACTGAAGTTGACATAAAGCCAAACGGCAGTGCATTTGGAAGAATTCGACAATCTTATATTTAGGTATAAAGCCGATTTTCTTATATATACATATTTAGCAATCGATATTGATTTGCTTTAAATCATTAATGTAACATATTTAAGTTAACTAACCTTCTTCATCTTACTGAAGTTGAGATAAAGCCATAACGGCAGTGATTTGGAAGAATTCGACAATCTTATATTCAGGTATAAAGCCGATTTTCTTGTATATACATATGTAGCAATCGATTTTGATTAGCTTCAGGTCATTAACATCAAATATTTAAGTTAATTAACCTTCTCCATCTTGCTGAAGTTGACATAAATCCATAACGGCAGTGCATTTGGAAGATTTCGATATTCTTATATTTAGGTATACAGTCGATTTTCTTGTATATACATTTGTAGCAAGCGATATTGACTTGCTTTAAATCATTAATGTAACATATTTAAGTTAACTAACCTTCTTCATCTTACTGAAGTTGACATAAAGCCATAACGGCAGTGATTTGGAAGAATTCGACAGTCTTATATTCAGGTATAAAGTCGATTTTCTTGTATATACATATTTAGCAATCGATATTGATTTGCTTTAAATCATTAATGTAACATATTTAAGTTAATTAACAATCTTCATCTTAACGAAGTTGAAATAAAACCATAGCGGCAGTGAGTTTGGATGAATTAGACACTTTTTTATTCAGGTACAAAGCCGGTTTACTTGTATATACATATGTAGCAATCGATATTGATTTGCTTTAAATCATTATTGTAACTTATCTAAGTTAATTAGCCTTCTTCTTCCTATCGAAGTTGACATAAAGCCATAACGGCAGTGCATTTGGAAGAATTCGATAATCTTATATTCAGGTATAAAGTCGATTTTCTTGTATATACATATTTAGCAATCGATATTGATTTGCTTTAAATCATTAATGTAACATATTTAAGTTAATTTACTTTCTTCATCTTACTGAAGTTGACATAAAGCCATAACGGCAGTGCATTTGGAAGAATTCGACTATCTTATATTCAGGTATAAATTCGATTTTCTTGTATATACATATTTAGCAATCGATATTGATTTGCTTTAAATCATTAATGTAACATATTTAAGTTAATTAACTTTCTTCATCTTACTGAAGTTGACATAAAGCCATAACGGCAGTGCATTTGGAAGAATTCGACAATCTTATATTCAGGTATAAAGTCGATTTTCTTGTATATACATATTTAGCAATCGATATTGATTTGCTTTAAATCATTAATGTAACATATTTAAGTTAATTAACAATCTTCATCTTACTGAAGTGCATATAAAGCCATAACGGCAATGCATTTGGAAGAATTCGAAAATCTTATATTCAGGTATAAAGTCGATTTTCTTATATATACATATTTAGCAATCGATATTGATTTGCTTTAAATCATTAATGTAACATATTTAAGTTAATTAACATTCTTCATCTTACTGAAGTTGACATAAAGCCATAACGGCAGTGATTTGGAAGAATTCGACAATCTTATATTCAGTTATAAAGTCGATTTTCTTGTATATACATATTAGCAATCGACATTGATTTGCTTTAAATCATAAATGTAACATATTTAAGTTAATTAACTTTCTTCATCTTACTGAAGTTGACATAAAGCCAAAACGGCAGTGAATTTGGAAGAATTCGACAATCTTATATTCAGGTATAAAGTCGATTTTCTTGTATATACATATTTAGCAATCGATATTGATTTGCTTTAAATCATTAATGTAACATATTTTAGTTCATTAACTTTCTTCATCTTACTGAAGTTGACATAAAGCCATAACGGCAGTGCATTTGGAAGAATTCGACAATCTTATATTCAGGTATAAAGTCGATTTTCTTGTATATACATTTTAGCAATCGATATTGATTTGCTTTAAATTATTGGTGTAACATATTTAAGTTAATTTGCCTTCTTCATCTTACCGAAGTTGACATAAAGCCATAACGGCAGTGAATTGGAAGAATTGCACAATCCTATGTTAAGGTGTAAAGTCGATTTTCTTGTATATTCACATTTAGCAATCGATATTGAGTTGCCTCGAATCATTACTGTAACATATTTAAGTTAATTAACTTTCTTCATCTTACTGAAGTTGACATAAAGCCATAACGGCAGTGCATTTGGAAGAATTCGACAATCTTATATTCAGGTATAAAGTCGATTTTCTTGTATATACATTTTTAGCAATCGACATTGATTTGCTTTAAATTATTAATGTAACATAGTTAAGTTAACTAACCTTCTTCATCTTACTGAAGTTGAGATAAAGCCATAACGGCAGTGATTTGGAAGAATTCGACAATCAGATACAAAGTAGATTTTCTTGTATATACATATAGCAATCGATATTGATTTGCTTTAAATCATTAATGTAACATATTTAAAGTTAATTAACCTTCTTCATCTTACTGAAGTTGACATAAAGCCATAACGGCAGTGCATTTGGAAGAATTCGACAATCTTATATTCAGGTATAAAGTCGATTTTCTTGTATATACATATTTAGCAATCGATATTGATTTGCTTTAAATCATTAATTTAACATATTTAAGTTAATTAACCTTCTTCATCTTACTGAAGTTGACATAAAGCCATAACGGCAGTGCATTTGGAAGAATTCGACAATCTTATATTCAGGTATAAAGTCGATTTTCTTGTATATACATTTTAGCAATCGATATTGATTTGCTTTAAATCATTAATGTAACATATTTAAGTTAATAACTTTCTTCATCTTACTGAAGTTGACATAAAGCCATAACGGCAGTGCATTTGGAAGAATTCGACAATCTTATATTCAGGTATAAAGTCGATTTTCTTGTATATACACATTTAGCAATCGATATTGATTTGCTTTAAATCATTAATGTAACATAATTAAGTTAATTAACCTTTTTCATCTTGCTGAAATTGACATAAAGCCATAACGGCAATGCATTTGGGAGAATTCAACAATCTTATATTCAGGATTAAAGTCGATTTTCTTGTATAATATATATTAAGCAGTCGATACTGAGTTGCTTTAAATCATTAATTAACCATAATTAAGTTAATTAACTTTCTTCATCTTAGTAAAGTTGACATAAGGCCATAACGGCAGTGCATTTGGAAGCATTCGACAATCTTATATTCAGGTATAAATTCGATTTTCTTGTATATACACATTTAGCAGTCGATATTGATTTGCTTTAAATCATTAATGTAACATATTTAAGTTAATTTACCTTCTTCATCTTACTGAAGTTGACATAAAGCCATAACGGCAGAGCATTTGGAAGAACTCGACAATCTTATATTCAGGTACAAAGTCGATTTTCTTGTCTAAACACATTTAGCAGTCGGTAGTGATTTGCTTTAAATCATTAATGTAACATATTTTAGTTAATTAACTTTCTTCATCTTACTGAAGTTCACATAAAGCCATAACGGCAGTGCATTTGGAAGAATTCGACAATCTTATATTCAGGTAAACAGTCGATTTTCTTGTATATACATATTTAGCAATCGACATTGAGTTGCTTCAAATCATTAACCTCACATATTTAAATTAATTAATTTTCTTCATCTTACTGAAGTTGACATAAAGCCATAACGGCAGTGCATTTGGAAGAATTCAACAATCTTATATTCAGGTATAAAGCCGATTTTCTTGTATATACACACTTAGCAGTCGATATGGAATAGCCTTAAATCATTAATTTAGCATATTTAAGTTAATTATTTTCTTCATCTTCAAGTTGACATAAAAACCAAGAAGTGTTTGAAAGTTTCGACAAAGTATATTTTAGGTATAAAGTCATTTTCTTGTTAAATGTATTTACAATCGATAATGATTGCTTTAAATCATTGCTTAACATCTTTAATTAACACGCAACTTCTTCATCTTACTGAAGTTGACAGTAAAAATATAACGGCAGTGATTTGGAAGAATTCGACAATCTTATATTCAGGTATAAAGTCGATTTTCTTAAAATATATACAAGATGTAGAAATCGACATTGAGTTGCTTTAAATCATTAACGTAACATAGTTAAGTTAATTAACAATTCTTCATCTTACTGAAGTTGACATAAAGCCATAACGGCAGTGCAATTGGAAAGAATTCGACAATCTTATATTGAGGTATAAAGCCGATTTTCTTGTATATACACATTTAGAAACCGATATTGAGTTGCTTCAAACCATTAGTTCAACATATTTAAGTTAATTTACCTTCTTACTGAAGTTGACATAAAGTTATAACGGCAGTGCATTTGGAAGAATTCGACAATCTTATATTCGGGTATAAAGTCGATTTTCTTGTATATACACATTAAGCAATCGATATTGATTTGCTTTAAATCATTAATGTAACATATTTAAGTTAATTAATTTTCTTTATCTTACCAAAGTTGACATAAAGCCTCAACGGCAGTGCATTAGGAAGGATTTGACATTCTTATATTCAGGTATAAAGTCGATTTTCTTGTATATACAAATTTAGCAATCGATATTGAGTTGCTTTAAATCATTAATTTAACATATTTAAGTTAATTAACCTTCTTCATCTTACTGAAGTTGACATAAAATCGATAACGGCAGTGCATTTGGAAGAATTCGACAATCTTATATTCAGGTATAAAGCCGATTTTCTTGTATATACACATTTGGCAATCGATATTGAGTTGCTTCAAATTAATTACTTCACTTATTTAAGTTAATTAATCTTCTTCATCTTATTGAAGTTGACATAAGGCCATAGCAGCAGTGCATTTGGAAGAATTCGACAATCTTATATTCAGGTATAAAAGTCGATTTTCTTGTATATACACATTTAGCAATCGATAATGATTTGCTTTAAATCATTAATTTAACATATTTAAGTTAATTAACCTTCTTCATCTTACCGAAGTTGACATAAAGCCATAACGGCAGTGCATTTGGAAGAATTCGATAATCTCATATTCAGGTATAAAGTCGATTTTCTTGTATATACACATTAATCAGTCGATATTGAGTTGCTTTAAATCATTAATTTAACATCTTTAAGTTAATTTACTTTCTTCATCTTACTGAAGTTGACATAAAGCCATAACGGCAGTGCATTTGTAAAACTTCGACAATCTTATATTCAGGTATAAAGCCGATTTTTTTTGTATATATACATTTAGCAGTCGATATTGAGTTGCTTTAAATCATTAATTTAACATATTTAAGTTAATTAACCTTCTTCATCTTACTGAAGTTGACATAAAGCCATAACGGCAGTGCATTTGGAAAGAATTCGACATCTTATATTCAGTATAAAGTCGATTTTCTTGTAGATACACATTTAGCAGTCGATATTGAGTTGCTTTAAATCATTAATTAACATATTTAAGTTAATTTAAATTTTTCATCTTACCGAAGTTGACATAAAGCCATAACGGCAGTGCATTTGGAAGAATTCGACAAGCTTATATTCATGTATAAAGTCGATTTTCTTGTATATACATATTTAGCAATCGATATTGAGTTGCTACAAATCATTAGTTTAACATATTTAAGTAAATTTAACATCTTCATCTTACTGAAGTTGACATAAAGCCATAACGGCAGTGCATTTGGAAGAATTCGAAATATTCAGGTATTTTTCTTGTATATACACATTAAGCAGTCGATATTGAATGCTTTAATCATTAATTAACATATTTAAGTTAATTAACTTTCTTCATCTTACTGAAATTGACATAAAGCCATAACGGCAGTGCATTTAGAAGAATTCGACAATCTTATATTCAGGTATAAAGTCGAATTTTTTGTATATACACATTTAGCGGTCGATATTGACTTGCTTTAAATCATTAATTTAACATCTTTAAGTTAATTTACCTTCTTCGTCTTACTGAAGTTGACATAAAGCCATAACGGCAGTGCATTTGGAAGAATTCGACAGTCTTATATTCAGGTATAAAGTCAATTTTCTTGTTTATACATATTTAGCAATCGATAATGATTTGCTTTAAATCATTAATGTAACTTATTTAAGTTAACTAGCCTCCTTCATCTTACCGAAGTTGACATATTTTGTATTCAGGTATAAAGTCAATTTTCTTGTTTATACATATTTAGCAATCGATAATGGTTTGCTTTAAATCATTTATGTAACATAGTTAAGTTAACCAACCTTCTTCATCTTACTGAAGTTGACATAAAGCCATAACGGCAGTGATTTGGAAGTATTCGACAGTCTTATATTCAGGTATAAAGTCGATTTTCTTGTATATACATACTTAGCAATCGACACTGATTTGCTTTAAATTATTAATGTTACATATTTAACTGAATATTTAAATTAATAATTAAGTTAATTAAGTTAAATATGTTAAATTAATGCTTTAAGGCAATTTAAGATCGACTGCTAAATGTGTATATACAAGAAAATCGACTTTATACCTGAATATAAGAATGTCGAATTCTTCCAAATGCGCTGCCGTTATGGCTTTATGCCAACTTCAGTAAGATGAAGAAGGCTAATTTAAACATGTTCAAGTAAAGATTTGAAGCAACTCAATATCGACAGCTAAATGTGTGCATACAAGAAAATCGAATTTATATGTGTATAAAAGATTGTCGAATTCTTCCAAATGCACTGCCGTTATGGCTTTATAACAACTTCAGTAAGATGAAGAAGATTAATTAACTTAAATATGTTAAAGTAATGATTTGAAGAAACTCAATATAGACTGCTAAATGTATATATACAAGAAAATCGAATTTATACGTGAATATAAAGTTGTCGATTTCTCCCAACTGCTTTACCGGTTTGGCTTTATGTTAACTTCAGTAAGATGAAGAAGGTTAATTAACTTAAATATGTTAAATTAGTGATTTAAAGCAACTAAATTTTTATTGCTAAATGTGTATATACAAGAAAATCGACTTTATAACTGAATAAAAGAATATCGAATTCTTCCAAATGCACTGCCGTTATGGCTTTATGTCAACTTCAGTAAGATGAAGAAGGTTAATTAACTTAAATATGTTAAATTAATGATTTAAGGCAACTCAATATCGACTGCTAAATGTGTATATACAAGAAAATCGACTTTATACCTGAATATAAGAATGTCGAGGTCTTCCAAAATGCACTGCCGTTATGGCTTTATGTCAACTTCAGTAAGATGAAGAAGGTTAATTAACTTAAATATGTTAAATTAATGATTTAAAGCAACTCAATATCGACTGCTAAATGTGTATATACAAGAAAATTAACTTTATACCTGAATATAAGATTGACGAATTCTTCCCAATGAACCGCCGTTATGGCTTTATGTGAACTTCAGTAAGATGAAGAAGGTTAATTAGCTTAAATATGTTAAAGTAATGATTTAAAGCAATTCAATATCGACTGCTAAATGTGTATATACAAGAAAATCGACTTTATACCTGAATACAAGAATGTCGAGGTCTTCCAAGCGCACTGCCGTTATGGCTCTATGTCAACTTCAGTAAGATGAAGAATGTTAATTAACTTAAATATGTTAAATTAATGATTTAAAGCAATTCAATATCGACTGCTTAATGTGTATATACAAGAAAATCGAATTTATACCTGAATATAAGATTGCCGAATTCTTCCAAATGCACTGCCGTTATGGCTTTATGTCAACTTCAGAAAGATGAAGAAGGTTAATTAACTTAAATGTGTTAAATTAGTGATTTGAGGCAACTCAATATTGTCTAGTAAATGTGTATACACCAGAAAATCGAATTTATACCTGAATATAAGTTTGTCGAATTCTTCCAAATGCACTGCCGTTATGGTTTTATGTCAACTTCAGGAAGATGTAGAAGGATAATTAACTTAAGTATGTTAAATTAATGATTTGATGCAAATCAATATCGACTGCTAAATGTGTATGTACAAGAAAGTCGACTTTATACCTGAATATAAGATTGTCGAATTCCTCCAAATGCACTGCCGTTATGGCTTTATGTCAACTTTAGTAAGATGAAGAAGGTTACTGACTTAAGTTTGTTAAAGTAATGATTTGAAACAATTCAATATCGACTGCTAAATGTGTATATACAAGAAAATCGACTTTATACCTGAATACAAGAATGTCGAGGTCTTCCAAGCGCACTGCCGTTATGGCTCTATGTCAACTTCAGTAAGATGAAGAAGGCTAATTAACTAAAATATGTTAAAATAATGATATAAGGCAATTCAATATCGACTGCTTAATGTGTATATACAAGAAATTTAACTTTATACCTAAATATAAGATTGTCGAATTCTTCCAAATGCACCGCCGTTATGGCTTTATGTCAACTTCAGTAAAATGAAGAAAGTTAATTAACTTAAATATGTTAAATTAATGATTTAAGCAACTCAATATCGACTGCTGAATGTGTATATACAAGAAAATCAAATTTATACCTAAATATAAGATTGTCGAATTCTTCCAAATGCACTGCCGTTATGGCTCTATGTCAACTTCAGTAAGATGAAGAAGGCTAATTAACTTAAATATGTTAAATTAATGATTTAAGGCAATTCAATATCGACTGCTAAATGTGTATATACAAGAAAATTAATTTTATACCTGAATATAAGACTGTCGAATTCTTCCAAATGCACTGCCGTTATGGCTTTATGTCAACTTCAGTAAAATGAAGAAAGTTAATTAACTTAAATATGTTAAAGTAATGATATAAGGCGATTCAATATCGACCGCTAAATGTGTATATACAAGAAAATCGACTTTATACCTGAATACAAGAATGTCGAATTCTTCCAAGCGCACTGCCGTTATGGCTTTATGTCAACTTCAGTAAGAAGAAGAGTGTTAATTAAATTAAATATGTTAAATTAATGCTTTAAGGCAATTGAAGATCGACTGCTAAATGTGTTTGTACAATAAAGTAGACTTTATACCTGAATATGAGATTGTCGTATTCTTCCAAATGCACCGCCGTTATGGCTTTATGTCAACTTCAGTAAAATGGAGAAAGTTAATTAACTTAAATATGTTAAAATAATGATATAAGGCAATTCAATATCGACTGCTAAAGGTGTATATACAAGAAAATCGACTTTATACCTGAATACAAGAATGTCGAGGTCTTCCAAGCGCACTGCCGTTATGGCTCTATGTCAACTTCAGTAAGATGAAGAAGGCTAATTAACTTAAATATGTTAAATTTATGATTTAAGGCAATTCAATATCGACTGCTAAATGTGTATATACAAGAAATTTAACTTTATACCTAAATATAAGATTGTCGAATTCTTCCAATTGCACCGCCGTTATGGCTTTATGTCAACTTCAGTAAGACGAAGAGGTGAATTAACTTAAAGATGTTAAATTAATGATTTAAAGCATTTCAATATCGACTGCTAAATGTGTATATACAAGAAAATGGACTATATACCTGAATATAAGATTATCGAATTCTTCCAAATGCACTGCCGTTATGGCTTTATGTCAACTTCAGTAAGATGAAGAAGGCTAATTAACTAAAATATGTTAAAATAATGATATAAGACAATTCAATATCGACTGCTAAATGTGTATATACAAGAAAATTAACTTTATACCTGAATATAAGATTGTCGAATTCTTCCAAATGCACCGCCGTTATGGCTTTATGTCAACTTCAGTAAAATGGAGAAAGTTAATTAACTTAAATATGTTAAAGTAATGATATAAGGCAATTCAATATCGACTGCTAAATGTGTATATACAAGAAAATCGACTTTATACCTGAATACAAGAATGTCGAGGTCTTCCAAGCGCACTGCCGTTATGGCTCTATGTCAACTTCAGTAAGATGAAGAAGGCTAATTAACTTAAATATGTTAAATTAATGATTTAAGGCAATTCAGTATCGACTGCTAAATGTGTATATACAAGAAATTTAACTTTATACCTAAATATAAGATTGTCGAATTCTTCCAAATGCACTGCCGTTATGGCTTTATGTCAACTTCAGTAAAATGGAGAAAGTTAATTAACTTAAATATGTTAAAGTAATGATATAAGGCAATTCAATATCGACTGCTAAATGTGTATATACAAGAAAATCGACTTTATACCTGAATACAAGAATGTCGAGGTCTTCCAAGCGCACTGCCGATATGGCTCTATGTCAACTTCAGTAAGATGAAGAATGTTAATTAACTTAAATATGTTAAATTAATGATCTAAAGCAATTCAATATCGACTGCTTAATGTGTATATACAAGAAAATCGAATATATACCCGAATATAAGATTGCCGAATTCTTCCAAATGCACTGCCGTTATGGCTTTATGTCAACTTCAGAAAGATTTAGAAGGTTAATTAACTTAAATGTGTTAAACTAATGCTTTAAGGCAATTCAATATCGACTGCTAAATGTGTATATAAAAGAAAATCGAATTTATACCTGAATATAAGTTGGTCGAATTCTTCCAAATGAACTGCCGTTATGGTTTTATGTCAACTTCAGGAAGATGTAGAAGGATAATTAACTAAG
>NW_026089721.1:0-25993 GCF_024586455.1 Bactrocera neohumeralis | reverse complement strand
CAATGTCGTTTGCTAAATGTGTATATACAAGAAAATCGACTTTATACCTTAATATAGATTGTGGAATTCTTCCAAATGCACTGCCGTTATGGCTTTATGTCCACTTCAGTAAGATGAAGAAGGCAAATTAACTTAAATATGTTAAGCTAATGATTTGAAGCAACTCAATGTCGTTTGCTAAATGTGTATATACAAGAAAATCGACTTTATACCTTAATATAAGATTGTGGAATTCTTCCATATGCACTGCCGTTATGGCTTTATGTCCACTTCAGTAAGATGAAGAAGGCAAATTAACTTAAATATGTTAAACTAATGATTTGAAGCAACTCAATATCGATTGCTAAATGTGTATATACAAGAAAATCGACTTTATACCTTAATATAAGATTGTGGAATTCTTCCAAATGCACTGCCGTTATGGCTTTATGTCAACTTCAGTAAGATGAAGAAGGCAAATTAACTTAAATATGTTAAACTAATGATTTGAAGCAACTCAATATCGATTGCTAAATGTGTATATACAAGAAAATCGACTTTATACCTTAATATAAGATTGTGGAATTCTTTTAAATGCACTGCCGTTACGGCTTTATGTCCACTTCAGTAAGATGAAGAAGGCAAATTAACTTAAATATGTTAAACTAATGATTCGAAGCAACTCAATGTCGTTTGCTAAATGTGTATATACAAGAAAATCGACTTTATACCTTAATATAGGATTGTGGAATTCTTCCAAATGCACTGCCGTTATGGCTTTATGTCCACTTCAGTAAGATGAAGAAGGCAAATTAACTTAAATATGTTAAACTAATGATTTGAAGCAACTCAATATCGATTGCTAAATGTGTATATACAAGAAAATCGACTTTATACCTTAATATAAGATTGTGGAATTCTTCCAAATGCACTGCCGTTATGGCTTTATGTCCACTTCAGTAAGATGAAGAAGGCAAATTAACTTAAATATATTAAGCTTATGATTTGAAAGAACTCAGTACCGATTCCTAAATGTGTATATACAAGCAAAGCGACTTTATACCTTAATATAAGATTGTGGAATTCTTCCAAATGCACTGCCGTTATGGCTTTATGTCCACTTCAGTAAGATGAAGAAGGCAAATTAACTTAAATATGTTAAACTAATGATTTGAAGCAACTCAATATCGATTGCTAAATGTGTATATACAAGAAAATCGACTTTATACCTTAATATAAGATTGTGGAATTCTTCCAAATGCACTGCCGTTATGGCTTTATGTCCACTTCAGTAAGATGAAGAAGGCAAATTAACTTAAATATGTTAAACTAATGATTTGAAGCAACTCAATATCGATTGCTAAATGTGTATATACAAGAAAATCGACTTTATACCTTAATATAAGATTGTGGAATTCTTCCAAATGCACTGCCGTTATGGCTTTATGTCCACTTCAGTAAGATGAAGAAGGCAAATTAACTTAAATATGTTAAACTAATGATTTGAAGCAACTCAATATCGATTGCTAAATGTGTATATACAAGAAAATCGACTTTATACCTTAATATAAGATTGTGGAATTCTTCCAAATGCACTGCCGTTATGGCTTTATGTCCACTTCAGTAAGATGAAGAAGGCAAATTAACTTAAATATGTTAAACTAATGATTTGAAGCAACTCAATATCGATTGCTAAATGTGTATATACAAGAAAATCGACTTTATACCTTAATATAAGATTGTGGAATTCTTCCATATGCACTGCCGTTATGGCTTTATGTCCACTTCAGTAAGATGAAGAAGGCAAATTAACTTAAATATGTTAAACTAATGATTTGAAGCAACTCAATATCGATTGCTTAATGTGAATATACAAGAAAATCGACTTTATACCTTAATATAGGATTGTGGAATTCTTCCAAATGCACTGCCGTTATGGCTTTATGTCCACTTCAGTAAGATGAAGAAGGCAAATTAACTTAAATATGTTAAATTAATGATTCAAAGCAACTCAGTATCGACTGCTAAGTTTGTATATACAAGAAAATCGACTTTATACCTTAATATAAGATTGTGGAATTCTTCCAAATGCACTGCCGTTATGGCTTTACGTCCACTTCAGTAAGATGAAGAAGGTAAATTAACTTAAATATGTTAAACTAATGATTCGAAGCAACTCAATGTCGTTTGCTAAATGTGTATATACAAGAAAATCGACTTTATACCTTAATATAAGATTGTGGAATTCTTCCAAATGCACTGCCGTTATGGCTTTATGTCCACTTCAGTAAGATGAAGAAGGCAAATTAACTTAAATATGTTAAACTAATGATTTGAAGCAACTCAATATCGATTGCTAAATGTGTATATACAAGAAAACCGACTTTATACCTTAATATAGAATTGTGGAATTATTCCAAATGTACTGCCGTTATGGCTTTATGTCCACTTCAGTAAGATGAAGAAATTAACAAATTAACTTAAATATGTTAAACTAATGATTTGAAGCAACTCAATGCACTGCGTTATGGCTTTATGTCCACTTCATCGTAATGATTTGAAGCAACTCAATGTCGTTTGCTAAATGTGTATATACAAGAAAATCGACTTTATACCTTAATATAGGATTGTGGAATTCTTCCAAATGCACTGCCGTTATGGCTTTATGTCCACTTCAGTAAGATGAAGAAGGCAAATTAACTTAAATATGTTAAACTAATGATTTGAAGCAACTCAATGTCGTTTGCTAAATGTGTATATACAAGAAAATCGACTTTATACCTTAATATAAGATTGTGGAATTCTTCCAAATGCACTGCCGTTATGGCTTTATGTCAACTTCAGTAAGATGAAGAAGGCAAATTAACTTAAATATGTTAAACTAATGATTTGAAGCAACTCAATATCGTTTGCTAAATGTGTATATACAAGAAAATCGACTTTATACCTTAATATAAGATTGTGGAATTCTTCCAAATGCACTGCCGTTATGGCTTTATGTCCACTTCAGTAAGATGAAGAAGGCAAATTAACTTAAATATGTTAAACTCATGATTTGAAGCAACTCAATGTCGTTTGCTAAATGTGTATATACAAGAAAATCGACTTTATACCTTAATATAAGATTGTGGAATTCTTCCAAACGCACTGCCGTTATGGCTTTATGTCCACTCAGTAAGATGAAGAAGGCAAATTAACTTAAATATGTTAAACTAATGATTTGAAGCAACTCAATGTCGTTTGCTAAATGTGTATATACAAGAAAATCGACTTTATACCTTAATATAAGATTGTGGAATTCTTCCAAATGCACTGCCGTTATGGCTTTATGTCCACTTCAGTAAGATGAAGAAGGCAAATTAACTTAAATATGTTAAACTAATGATTTGAAGCAACTCAATATCGATTGCTAAATGTGTATATACAACAAGAAAATCGACTTTATACCTTAATATAAGATGTGGAATTCTTCCAAATGCACTGCCGTTATGGCTTTATGTCCGCTTCAGTAAGATGAAGAAGGGAAGTGAACTTTAAATATGTTAAACTAATGATCGAAGCAACTCAATGTCGTTTGCTAAATGTGTATATACAAGAAAATCGACTTTATACCTTAATATAAGATTGTGGAATTCTTCCAAATGCACTGCCGTTATGGCTTTATGTCCACTTCAGTAAGATGAAGAAGGCAAATTAACTTAAATATGTTAAACTAATGATTTGAAGCAACTCAATATCGATTGCTAAATGTGTATATACAAGAAAATCGACTTTATACCTTAATATAAGATTGTGGAATTCTTCCAAATGCACTGCCGTTATGGCTTTATGTCCACTTCAGTAAGATGAAGAAGGCAAATTAACTTAAATATGTTAAACTAATGATTTGAAGCAACTCAATATCGTTTGCTAAATGTGTATATACAAGAAAATCGACTTTATACCTTAATATAAGATTGTGTGGAATTCTTCCAAATGCATTGCCGTTATGGCTTTATGTCAATTTCAGTAAGATGAGGAAGGCAAATTAACTTAAATATGTTAAACTAATGATTTGAAGCAACTCAATATCGATTGCTAAATGTGTATATACAAGAAAATCGACTTTATACCTTAATATAAGATTGTGGAATTCTTCCAAATGCACTGCCGTTATGGCTTTATGTCCACTTCAGTAAGATGAAGAAGGCAAATTAACTTAAATATGTTAAACTAATGATTTGAAGCAACTCAATGTCGTTTGCTAAATGTGTATATACAAGAAAATCGACTTTATACCTTAATATAGGATTGTGGAATTCTTCCAAATGCACTGCCGTTATGGCTTTATGTCCACTTCAGTAAGATGAAGAAGGCAAATTAACTTAAATATGTTAAACTAATGATTTGAAGCAACTCAATGTCGTTTGCTAAATGTGTAAATACAAGAAAATCGACTTTATACCTTAATATAAGATGAAGAAGGCAAATTAACTTAAATATGTTAAACTAATGATTCGAAGCAACTTTTGATTTTATGTCTACTTCAGTAAGATGAAGAAGGCAAATTAACTTAAATATGTTAAACTAATGATTTGAAGCAACTCAATATCGATTGCTAAATGTGTATATACAAGAAAATCGACTTTATACCTTAATATAAGATTGTGGAATTCTTCCAAATGCACTGCCGTTATGGCTTTATGTCCACTTCAGTAAGATGAAGAAGGCAAATTAACTTAAATATGTTAAACTAATGATTTGAAGCAACTCAATGTCGTTTGCTAAATGTGTATATACAAGAAAATCGACTTTATACCTTAATATAGGATTGTGGAATTCTTCCAAATGCACTGCCGTTATGGCTTTATGTCCACTTCAGTAAGATGAAGAAGGCAAATTAACTTAAATATGTTAAACTAATGATTTGAAGCAACTCAATATCGATTGCTAAATGTGTATATACAAGAAAATCGACTTTATACCTTAATATAAGATTGTGGAATTCTTCCAAATGCACTGCCGTTATGGCTTTATGTCCACTTCAGTAAGATGAAGAAGGCAAATTAACTTAAATATGTTAAACTAATGATTTGAAGCAACTCAATGTCGATTGCTAAATGTGTATATACAAGAAAATCGACTTTATACCTTAATATAAGATTGTGGAATTCTTCCAAATGCACTGCCGTTATGGCTTTATGTCCACTTCAGTAAGATGAAGAAGGCAAATTAACTTAAATATGTTAAACTAATGATTTGAAGCAACTCAATGTCGTTTGCTAAATGTGTATATACAAGAAAATCGACTTTATACCTTAATATAGGATTGTGGAATTCTTCCAAATGCACTGCCGTTATGGCTTTATGTCCACTTCAGTAAGATGAAGAAGGCAAATTAACTTAAATATGTTAAACTAATGATTTGAAGCAACTCAATGTCGTTTGCTAAATGTGTATATACAAGAAAATCGACTTTATACCTTAATATAAGATTGTGGAATTCTTCCAAATGTACTGCCGGTTATGGCCTTATGTCAACTTCAGTAAGATGAAGAAGGCAAATTAACTTAAATATGTTAAACTAATGATTTGAAGCAACTCAATATCGATTGCTAAATGTGTATATACA
Organism: Bactrocera neohumeralis; assembly: GCF_024586455.1. Classification (NCBI taxonomy): domain Eukaryota; kingdom Metazoa; phylum Arthropoda; class Insecta; order Diptera; family Tephritidae; genus Bactrocera; species Bactrocera neohumeralis. The sequence continues at coordinate 20,403 of NW_026089721.1, read as the reverse complement.
AGAAAATCGACTTTATACCTTAATATAAGATTGTGGAATTCTTCCAAATGCACTGCCGTTATGGCTTTATGTCCACTTCAGTAAGATGAAGAAGGCAAATTAACTTAAATATGTTAAACTAATGATTTGAAGCAACTCAATATCGATTGCTAAATGTGAGCATACAAGAAAATCGACTTTATACCTTAATATAAGATTGTGGAATTCTTCCAAATGCACTGCCGTTATGGCTTTATGTCCACTTCAGTAAGATGAAGAAGGCAAATTAACTTAAATATGTTTACCTAATGATTTGAAGCCGCCCAATATCGATTCCTGGATGTGTATGTACAAGAAAATCGACTTTATACCTTAATATAAGATTGTGGAATTCTCCAAATGCACTGCCGTTATGACTTTATGTCGACTTCAGTAAGATGAAGAAGGCAAATTAACTTAAATATGTTAAACTAATGATTTGAAGCAACTCAATATCGATTGCTAAATGTGTATATACAAGAAAATCGACTTTATACCTTAATATAAGATTGTGGAATTCTTCCAAATGCACTGCCGTTATGGCTTTATGTCCACTTCAGTAAGATGAAGAAGGCAAATTAACTTAAATATGTTAAACTAATGATTTGAAGCAACTCAATGTCGTTTGCTAAATGTGTATATACAAGAAAATCGACTTTATACCTTAATATAGGATTGTGGAATTCTTCCAAATGCACTGCCGTTATGGCTTTATGTCCACTTCAGTAAGATGAAGAAGGCAAATTAACTTAAATATGTTAAACTAATGATTTGAAGCAACTCAATGTCGTTTGCTAAATGTGTATATACAAGAAAATCGACTTTATACCTTAATATAGGATTGTGGAATTCTTCCAAATGCACTGCCGTTATGGCTTTATGTCCACTTCAGTAAGATGAAGAAGGCAAATTAACTTAAATATGTTAAACTAATGATTTGAAGCAACTCAATATCGATTGCTAAATGTGTATATACAAGAAAATCGACTTTATACCTTAATATAAGATTGTGGAATTCTTCCAAATGCACTGCCGTTATGGCTTTATGTCCACTTCAGTAAGATGAAGAAGGCAAATTAACTTAAATATGTTAAACTAATGATTTGAAGCAACTCAATGTCGTTTGCTAAATGTGTATATACAAGAAAATCGACTTTATACCTTAATATAGGATTGTGGAATTCTTCCAAATGCACTGCCGTTATGGCTTTATGTCCACTTCAGTAAGATGAAGAAGGCAAATTAACTTAAATATGTTAAACTAATGATTTGAAGCAACTCAATGTCGTTTGCTAAATGTGTATATACAAGAAAATCGACTTTATACCTTAATATAAGATTGTGGAATTCTTCCAAATGCACTGCCGTTATGGCTTTATGTCCACTTCAGTAAGATGAAGAAGGCAAATTAACTTAAATATGTTAAGTTAATGATTTGAAGCAACTCAATATCGATTGCTAAATGTGTATATACACGAAAGTCGACTTTATACCTTAATATAGGATTGTGGAATTCTTCCAAATGCACTGCCGTTATGGCTTTATGTCCACTTCAGTAAGATGAAGAAGGCAAATTAACTTAAATATGTTAAACTAATGATTTGAAGCAACTCAATGTCGTTTGCTAAATGTGTATATACAAGAAAATCGACTTTATACCTTAATATAAGATTGTGGAATTCTTCCAAATGCACTGCCGTTATGGCTTTATGTCCACTTCAGTAAGATGAAGAAGGCAAATTAACTTAAATATGTTAAACTAATGATTTGAAGCAACTCAATATCGATTGCTAAATGTGTATATACAAGAAAATCGACTTTATACCTTAATATAAGATTGTGGAATTCTTCCAAATGCACTGCCGTTATGGCTTTATGTCCACTTCAGTAAGATGAAGAAGGCAAATTAACTTAAATATGTTAAACTAATGATTTGAAGCAACTCAATGTCGTTTGCTAAATGTGTATATACAAGAAAATCGACTTTATACCTTAATATAAGATTGTGGAATTCTTCCAAATGCACTGCCGTTATGGCTTTATGTCCACTTCAGTAAGATGAAGAAGGCAAATTAACTTAAATATGTTAAACTAATGATTTGAAGCAACTCAATGTCGTTTGCTAAATGTGTATATACAAGAAAATCGACTTTATACCTTAATATAAGATTGTGGAATTCTTCCAAATGCACTGCCGTTATGGCTTTATGTCCACTTCAGTAAGATGAAGAAGGCAAATTAACTTAAATATGTTAAACTAATGATTTGAAGCAACTCAATGTCGTTTGCTAAATGTGTATATACAAGAAAATCGACTTTATACCTTAATATAAGATTGTGGAATTCTTCCAAATGCACTGCCGTTATGGCTTTATGTCCACTTCAGTAAGATGAAGAAGGCAAATTAACTTAAATATGTTAAACTAATGATTTGAAGCAACTCAATATCGATTGCTAAATGTGTATATACAAGAAAATCGACTTTATACCTTAATATAAGATTGTGGAATTCTTCCAAATGCACTGCCGTTATGGCTTTATGTCCACTTCAGTAAGATGAAGAAGGCAAATTAACTTAAATATGTTAAACTAATGATTTGAAGCAACTCAATATCGATTGCTAAATGTGTATATACAAGAAAATCGACTTTATACCTTAATATAAGATTGTGGAATTCTTCCAAATGCACTGCCGTTATGGCTTTATGTCCACTTCAGTAAGATGAAGAAGGCAAATTAACTTAAATATGTTAAACTAATGATTTGAAGCAACTCAATGTCGTTTGCTAAATGTGTATATACAAGAAAATCGACTTTATACCTTAATATAGGATTGTGGAATTCTTCCAAATGCACTGCCGTTATGGCTTTATGTCCACTTCAGTAAGATGAAGAAGGCAAATTAACTTAAATATGTTTAACTAATGATTTGAAGCCGCCCAATATCGATTCCTGGATGTGTATGTACAAGAAAATCGACTTTATACCTTAATATAAGATTGTGGAATTCTTCCACATACACTGCCGTTATGGCTTTATGTCCACTTCAGTAAGATGAAGAAGGCAAATTAACTTAAATATGTTAAACTAATGATTTGAAGCAACTCAATATCGATTGCTAAATGTGTATATACAAGAAAATCGACTTTATACCTTAATATAAGATTGTGGAATTCTTCCAAATGCACTGCCGTTATGGCTTTATGTCCACTTCAGTAAGATGAAGAAGGCAAATTAACTTAAATATGTTAAACTAATGATTTGAAGCAACTCAATATCGATTGCTAAATGTGTATATACAAGAAAATCGACTTTATACCTTAATATAAGATTGTGGAATTCTTCCAAATGCACTGCCGTTATGGCTTTATGTCCACTTCAGTAAGATGAAGAAGGCAAATTAACTTAAATATGTTAAACTAATGATTTGAAGCAACTCAATATCGATTGCTAAATGTGTATATACAAGAAAATCGACTTTATACCTTAATATAAGATTGTGGAATTCTTCCAAATGCACTGCCGTTATGGCTTTATGTCCACTTCAGTAAGATGAAGAAGGCAAATTAACTTAAATATGTTAAACTAATGATTTGAAGCAACTCAATATCGTTTGCTAAATGTGTATATACAAGAAAATCGACTTTATACCTTAATATAAGATTGTGGAACTATTCCAAATGCACTGCCGTTATGGCTTTATGTCCACTTCAGTAAGATGAAGAAGGCAAATTAACTTAAATATGTTAAACTAATGATTTGAAGCAACTCAATATCGATTGCTAAATGTGTATATACAAGAAAATCGACTTTATACCTTAATATAAGATTGTGGAATTCTTCCAAATGCACTGCAGTTATGGCTTTATGTCCACTTCAGTAAGCTAAAGAAGTTAAATTAATTTAAATATGCTACACTCATGATTTGAAGCAACTCAATGTCGTTTGCTAAATGTGTATATACAAGAAAATCGACTTTATACCTTAATATAGGATTGTGGAATTCTTCCAAATGCACTGCCGTTATGGCTTTATGTCCACTTCAGTAAGATGAAGAAGGCAAATTAACTTAAATATGTTAAACTAATGATTTGAAGCAACTCAATGTCGTTTGCTAAATGTGTATATACAAGAAAATCGACTTTATACCTTAATATAGGATTGTGGAATTCTTCCAAATGCACTGCCGTTATGGCTTTATGTCCACTTCAGTAAGATGAAGAAGGCAAATTAACTTAAATATGTTAAACTAATGATTTGAAGCAACTCAATATCGATTGCTAAATGTGTATATACAAGAAAATCGACTTTATACCTTAATATAAGCATGTGGAATTCTTCCAAATGCGCTGCCGTTGTTATGGCTTTATGTCCACTTCAGTAAGATGAAGAAGGCAAATTAACTTAAATATGTTAAACTAATGATTTGAAGCAACTCAATATCGATTGCTAAATGTGTATATACAAGAAAATCGACTTTATACCTTAATATAAGATTGTGGAATTCTTAAATATGCACTGCCGCTATGGCTTTATGTCCACTTCAGTAAGATGAAGAAGGCAAATTAACTTAAATATTTGATGTTAATGATTTGAAGCCGCCCAATATCGATTCCTGGATGTGTATGTACAAGAAAATCGACTTTATACCTTAATATAAGATTGTGGAATTCTTCCAAATGCACTGCCGTTATGGCTTTATGTCCACTTCAGTAAGATGAAGAAGGCAAATTAACTTAAATATGTTAAACTAATGATTTGAAGCAACTCAATATCGATTGCTAAATGTGTATATACAAGAAAATCGACTTTATACCTTAATATAAGATTGTGGAATTCTTCCTAAGGCACTGCCGTTATGGCTTTATGTCCACTTCAGTAAGATGAAGAAGGCAAATTAACTTAAATATGTTAAACTAATGATTTGAAGCAACTCAATGTCGTTTGCTAAATGTGTATATACAAGAAAATCGACTTTATACCTTAATATAGGATTGTGGAATTCTTCCAAATGCACTGCCGTTATGGCTTTATGTCCACTTCAGTAAGATGAAGAAGGCAAATTAACTTAAATATGTTAAACTAATGATTTGAAGCAACTCAATGTCGTTTGCTAAATGTGTATATACAAGAAAATCGACTTTATACCTTAATATAGGATTGTGGAATTCTTCCAAATGCACTGCCGTTATGGCTTTATGTCCACTTCAGTAAGATGAAGAAGGCAAATTAACTTAAATATGTTAAACTAATGATTTGAAGCAACTCAATGTCGTTTGCTAAATGTGTATATACAAGAAAATCGACTTTATACCTTAATATAAGATTGTGGAATTCTTCCAAATGCACTGCCGTTATGGCTTTATGTCCACTTCAGTAAGATGAAGAAGGCAAATTAACTTAAATATGTTAAACTAATGATTTGAAGCAACTCAATATCGATTGCTAAATGTGTATATACAAGAAAATCGACTTTATACCTTAATATAAGATTGTGGAATTCTTCCAAATGCACTGCCGTTATGGCTTTATGTCCACTTCAGTAAGATGAAGAAGGCAAATTAACTTAAATATGTTAAACTAATGATTTGAAGCAACTCAATGTCGTTTGCTAAATGTGTATATACAAGAAAATCGACTTTATACCTTAATATAGGATTGTGGAATTCTTCCAAATGCACTGCCGTTATGGCTTTATGTCCACTTCAGTAAGATGAAGAAGGCAAATTAACTTAAATATGTTAAACTAACGAGTTGTAGCAACTCAATATCGATTGCTAAATGTGTATATTTAAGAAAGTTGATTTTATACCTTAATATAGGATTGTGAAATTCTTCCAAATGCACTGCCGTTATGGCTTTATGTCCACTTCAGTAAGATGAAGAAGGCAAATTAACTTAAATATGTTAAACTAATGATTTGAAGCAACTCAATGTCGTTTGCTAAATGTGTATATACAAGAAAATCGACTTTATACCTTAATATAGGATTGTGGAATTCTTCCAAATGCACTGCCGTTATGGCTTTATGTCCACTTCAGTAAGATGAAGAAGGCAAATTAACTTAAATATGTTAAACTAATGATTTGAAGCAACTCAATATCGATTGCTAAATGTGTATATACAAGAAAATCGACTTTATACCTTAATATAAGATTGTGGAATTCTTCCAAATGCACTGCCGTTATGGCTTTATGTCCACTTCAGTAAGATGAAGAAGGCAAATTAACTTAAATATGTTAAACTAATGATTTGAAGCAACTCAATATCGATTGCTAAATGTGTATATACAAGAAAATCGACTTTATACCTTAATATAAGATTGTGGAATTCTTCCAAATGCACTGCCGTTATGGCTATGTGTCCACTTCAGTAAGATGAAGAAGGCAAATTAACTTAAATATGTTAAACTAATGATTTGAAGCAACTCAATATCGATTGCTAAATGTGTATATACAAGAAAATCGACTTTATACCTTAATATAAGATTGTGGAATTCTTCCAAATGCACTGCCGTTATGGCTTTATGTCCACTTCAGTAAGATGAAGAAGGCAAATTAACTTAAATATGTTTACCTAATGATTTGAAGCAACGGAATATCGATTGCTTAATGTGTATGTACAAGAAAATCGACTTTATATCTTACTATAAGATTGTGGAATTCTTCCAAAGGCACTGCCGTTATGGCCTTATGTCCACTTCAGTAAGATGAAGAAGGCAAATTAACTTAAATATGTTAAACTAATGATTTGAAGCAACTCAATGTCGTTTGCTAAATGTGTATATACAAGAAAATCGACTTTATACCTTAATATAAGATTGTGGAATTCTTCCAAATGCACTGCCGTTATGGCTTTATGTCCACTTCAGTAAGATGAAGAAGGCAAATTAACTTAAATATGTTAAACTAATGATTTGAAGCAACTCAATATCGATTGCTAAATGTGTATATACAAGAAAATCGACTTTATACCTTAATATAAGATTGTGGAATTCTTCCAAATGCACTGCCGTTATGGCTTTATGTCCACTTCAGTAAGATGAAGAAGGCAAATTAACTTAAATATGTTAAACTAATGATTTGAAGCAACTCAATGTCGTTTGCTAAATGTGTATATACAAGAAAATCGACTTTATACCTTAATATAAGATTGTGGAATTCTTCCAAATGCACTGCCGTTGTGGCTTTATGTCAACTTCAGTAAGATAAAGAATGTTTATTTACTTAAATAAGTGAAGGAAATGATTTGAAGAAACTCAATGTCGATTGCTAAATGTGTATATACAAGAAAATCGACTTTATACCTTAATATAAGATTGTGGAATTCTTCCAAATATACTGCCGTTATGGCTTTATGTCCACTTCAGTAAGATGAAGAAGGCAAATTAACTTAAATATGTTAAACTAATGATTTGAAGCAACTCAATATCGATTGCTAAATGTGTATATACAAGAAAATCGACTTTATACCTTAATATAAGATTGTGGAATTCTTCCAAATGCACTGCCGTTATGGCTTTATGTCCACTTCAGTAAGATGAAGAAGGCAAATTAACTTAAATATGTTAAACTAATGATTTGAAGCAACTCAATATCGATTGCTAAATGTGTATATACAAGAAAATCGACTTTATACCTTAATATAAGATTGTGGAATTCTTCCAAATGCACTGCCGTTATGGCTTTATGTCCACTTCAGTAAGATGAAGAAGGCAAATTAACTTAAATATGTTAAACTAATGATTTGAAGCAACTCAATGTCGTTTGCTAAATGTGTATATACAAGAAAATCGACTTTATACCTTAATATAGGATTGTGGAATTCTTCCAAATGCACTGCCGTTATGGCTTTATGTCCACTTCAGTAAGATGAAGAAGGCAAATTAACTTAAATATGTTAAACTAATGATTTGAAGCAACTCAATATCGATTGCTAAATGTGTATATACAAGAAAATCGACTTTATACCTTAATATAAGATTGTGGAATTCTTCCAAATGCACTGCCGTTATGGCTTTATGTCCACTTCAGTAAGATGAAGAAGGCAAATTAACTTAAATATGTTAAACTAATGATTTGAAGCAACTCAATGTCGTTTGCTAAATGTGTATATACAAGAAAATCGACTTTATACCTTAATATAGGATTGTGGAATTCTTCCAAATGCACTGCCGTTATGGCTTTATGTCCACTTCAGTAAGATGAAGAAGGCAAATTAACTTAAATAGGTTAAACTAATGATTTGAAGCAACTCAATGTCGATTGCTAAATGTGTATATACAAGAAAATCGACTTTATACCTTAATATAAGATTGTGGAATTCTTCCAAATGCACTGCCGTTATGGCTTTATGTCCACTTCAGTAAGATGAAGAAGGCAAATTAACTTAAATATGTTAAACTAATGATTTGAAGCAACTCAATATCGATTGCTAAATGTGTATATACAAGAAAATCGACTTTATACCTTAATATAAGATTGTGGAATTCATTCAAATGCACTGCCGTTGTGGCTTTTTGTCAACTTCAGTAAGATGAAGAAGGCAAATTAACTTAAATATGTTAAACTAATGATTTGAAGCAACTCAATATCGATTGCTAAATGTGTATATACAAGAAAATCGACTTTATACCTTAATATAAGATTGTGGAATTCTTCCAAATGCACTGCCGTTATGGCTTTATGTCCACTTCAGTAAGATGAAGAAGGCAAATTAACTTAAATATGTTAAACTAATGATTTGAAGCAACTCAATGTCGTTTGCTAAATGTGTATATACAAGAAAATCGACTTTATACCTTAATATAGGATTGTGGAATTCTTCCAAATGCACTGCCGTTATGGCTTTATGTCCACTTCAGTAAGATGAAGAAGGCAAATTAACTTAAATATGTTAAACTAATGATTTGAAGCAACTCAATATCGATTGCTAAATGTGTATATACAAGAAAATCGACTTTATACCTTAATATAAGATTGTGGAATTCTTCCAAATGCACTGCCGTTATGGCTTTATGTCCACTTCAGTAAGATGAAGAAGGCAAATTAACTTAAATATGTTAAACTAATGATTTGAAGCAACTCAATATCGATTGCTAAATGTGTATATACAAGAAAATCGACTTTATACCTTAATATAAGATTGTGGAATTCTTCCAAATGCACTGCCGTTATGGCTTTATGTCCACTTCAGTAAGATGAAGAAGGCAAATTAACTTAAATATGTTAAACTAATGATTTGAAGCAACTCAATATCGATTGCTAAATGTGTATATACAAGAAAATCGACTTTATACCTTAATATAAGATTGTGGAATTCTTCCAAATGCACTGCCGTTATGGCTTTATGTCCACTTCAGTAAGATGAAGAAGGCAAATTAACTTAAATATGTTAAACTAATGATTTGAAGCAACTCAATATCGATTGCTAAATGTGTATATACAAGAAAATCGACTTTATACCTTAATATAAGATTGTGGAATTCTTCCAAATGCACTGCCGTTATGGCTTTATGTCAACTTCAGTAAGATGAAGAAGGCAAATTAACTTAAATATGTTAAACTAATGATTTGAAGCAACTCAATATCGATTGCTAAATGTGTATATACAAGAAAATCGACTTTATACCTTAATATAAGATTGTGGAATTCTTCCAAATGCACTGCCGTTATGGCTTTATGTCCACTTCAGTAAGATGAAGAAGGCAAATTAACTTAAATATGTTAAACTAATGATTTGAAGCAACTCAATGTCGTTTGCTAAATGTGTATATACAAGAAAATCGACTTTATACCTTAATATAAGATTGTGGAATTCTTCCAAATGCACTGCCGTTATGGCTTTATGTCCACTTCAGTAAGATGAAGAAGGCAAATTAACTTAAATATGTTAAACTAATGATTTGAAGCAACTCAATGTCGTTTGCTAAATGTGTATATACAAGAAAATCGACTTTATACCTTAATATAGGATTGTGGAATTCTTCCAAATGCACTGCCGTTATGGCTTTATGTCCACTTCAGTAAGATGAAGAAGGCAAATTAACTTAAATATGTTAAACTAATGATTTGAAGCAACTCAATATCGATTGCTAAATGTGTATATACAAGAAAATCGACTTTATACCTTAATATAAGATTGTGGAATTCTTCCAAATGCACTGCCGTTATGGCTTTATGTCCACTTCAGTAAGATGAAGAAGGCAAATTAACTTAAATATGTTAAACTAATGATTTGAAGCAACTCAATATCGATTGCTAAATGTGTATATACAAGAAAATCGACTTTATACCTTAATATAAGATTGTGGAATTCTTCCAAATGCACTGCCGTTATGGCTTTATGTCCACTTCAGTAAGATGAAGAAGGCAAATTAACTTAAATATGTTAAACTAATGATTTGAAGCAACTCAATATCGATTGCTAAATGCGAAAATACAAGAAAATCGAATTTATACCTTAATATAAGATTGTGGAATTCTTCCATATGCACTGCCGTTATGGCTTTATGTCCACTTCAGTAAGATGAAGAAGGCAAATTAACTTAAATATGTTAAACTAATGATTTGAAGCAACTCAATGTCGATTTCTAAATGCGTAAATACAAGAAAATCGACTGTATACCTTAATATAAGATTGTGGAATTCTTCCAAATGCACTGCCGTTATGGCTTTATGTCCACTTCAGTAAGATGAAGAAGGCAAATTAACTTAAATATGTTAAACTAATGATTTGAAGCAACTCAATATCGTTTGCTAAATGTGTATATACAAGAAAATCGACTTTATACCTTAATATAGGATTGTGGAATTCTTCCAAATGCACTGCCGTTATGGCTTTATGTCCACTTCAGTAAGATGAAGAAGGCAAATTAACTTAAATATGTTAAACTAATGATTTGAAGCAACTCAATGTCGTTTGCTAAATGTGTATATACAAGAAAATCGACTTTATACCTTAATATAAGATTGTGGAATTCTTCCAAATGCACTGCCGTTATGGCTTTATGTCCACTTCAGTAAGATGAAGAAGGCAAATTAACTTAAATATGTTTACCTAATGATTTGAAGCCGCCCAATATCGATTCCTGGATGTGTATGTACAAGAAAATCGACTTTATACCTTAATATAAGATTGTGGAATTCTTCCAAATGCACTGCCGTTATGGCTTTATGTCCACTTCAGTAAGATGAAGAAGGCAAATTAACTTAAATATGTTAAACTAATGATTTGAAGCAACTCAATGTCGTTTGCTAAATGTGTATATACAAGAAAATCGACTTTATACCTTAATGTAAGATTGTGGAATTCCTTCAAATGCACTGCCGTTGTGGCTTTATGTCAACTTCAGTAAGATGAAGAAGGCAAATTAACTTAAATATGTTAAACTAATGATTTGAAGCAACTCAATATCGATTGCTAAATGTGTATATACAAGAAAATCGACTTTATACCTTAATATAAGATTGTGGAATTCTTCCAAATGCACTGCCGTTATGGCTTTATGTCCACTTCAGTAAGATGAAGAAGGCAAATTAACTTAAATATGTTAAACTAATGATTTGAAGCAACTCAATATCGATTGCTAAATGTGTATATACAAGAAAATCGACTTTATACCTTAATATAAGATTGTGGAATTTTACCAAATGCACTGCCGTTATGGCTTTATGTCCACTTCAGTAAGATGAAGAAGGCAAATTAACTTAAATATGTTAAACTAATGATTTGAAGCAACTCAATATCGATTGCTAAATGTGTATATACAAGAAAATCGACTTTATACCTTAATATAAGATTGTGGAATTCTTCCAAATGCACTGCCGTTATGGCTTTATGTCCACTTCAGTAAGATGAAGAAGGCAAATTAACTTAAATATGTTAAACTAATGATTTGAAGCAACTCAATGTCGTTTGCTAAATGTGTATATACAAGAAAATCGACTTTATACCTTAATATAAGATTGTGGAATTCTTCCAAATGCACTGCCGTTATGGCTTTATGTCCACTTCAGTAAGATGAAGAAGGCAAATTAACTTAAATATGTTAAACTAATGATTTGAAGCAACTCAATGTCGTTTGCTAAATGTGTATATACAAGAAAATCGACTTTATACCTTAATATAAGATTGTGGAATTCTTCCAAATGCACTGCCGTTATGGCTTTATGTCCACTTCAGTAAGATGAAGAAGGCAAATTAACTTAAATATGTTAAACTAATGATTTGAAGCAACTCAATGTCGTTTGCTAAATGTGTATATACAAGAAAATCGACTTTATACCTTAATATAAGATTGTGGAATTCTTCCAAATGCACTGCCGTTATGGCTTTATGTCCACTTCAGTAAGATGAAGAAGGCAAATTAACTTAAAGGTAAATTAATATGTTAAACTAATGATTTGAAGCAACTCAATGTCGTTTGCTAAATGTGTATATACAAGAAAATCGACTTTATACCTTAATATAAGATTGTGGAATTCTTCCAAATGCACTGCCGTTATGGCTTTATGTCCACTTCAGTAAGATGAAGAAGGCAAATTAACTTAAATATGTTAAACTAATGATTTGAAGCAACTCAATGTCGATTGCTAAATGTGTAAATAAAAGAAAATCGACTTTATACCTTAATATAAGATTGTGGAATTCTTCCAAATGCACTGCCGTTATGGCTTTATGTCCACTTCAGTAAGATGAAGAAGGCAAATTAACTTAAATATGTTAAACTAATGATTTGAAGCAGCTCAATATCGATTGCTACATGTGAAAATACAGAAAAATCTAATTTGTACCTTAATATAAGATTGTGGAATTCTTCCAAATGCACTGCCGTTATGGCGGTTTTACTGCTTCAGTAAGATGAAGAAGGCAAATTAACTTAAATATGTTAAACTAATGATTTGAAGCATTTAAACATCGATTGCTAAATGTGTATATACAAGAAAGCCGACTTTATACCTTAATATAAGATTGTGGAATTCTTTCAAAGGCACTGCCGTTGTGGCTTTTTGTCAACTTCAAAAAGATGAAGAAGGCAAATTAACTTAAATATGTTAAACTAATGATTTGAAGCAACTCAATATCGATTGCTAAATGTGTATATACAAGAAAATCGACTTTATACCTTAATATAAGATTGTGGAATTCTTCCAAATGCACTGCCGTTATGGCTTTATGTCCACTTCAGTAAGATGAAGAAGGCAAATTAACTTAAATATGTTAAACTAATGATTTGAAGCAACTCAATATCGATTGCTAAATGTGTATATACAAGAAAATCGACTTTATACCTTAATATAAGATTGTGGAATTCTTCCAAATGCACTGCCGTTATGGCTTTATGTCCACTTCAGTAAGATGAAGAAGGCAAATTAACTTAAATATGTTAAACTAATGATTTGAAGCAACTCAATGTCGTTTGCTAAATGTGTATATACAAGAAAATCGACTTTATACCTTAATATAAGATTGTGGAATTCTTCCAAATGCACTGCCGTTATGGCTTTATGTCCACTTCAGTAAGATGAAGAAGGCAAATTAACTTAAATATGTTAAACTAATGATTTGAAGCAACTCAATATCGATTGCTAAATGTGTATATACAAGAAAATCGACTTTATACCTTAATATAAGATTGTGGAATTCTTCCAAATGCACTGCCGTTATGGCTTTATGTCCACTTCAGTAAGATGAAGAAGGCAAATTAACTTAAATATGTTAAACTAATGATTTGAAGCAACTCAATGTCGTTTGCTAAATGTGTATATACAAGAAAATCGACTTTATACCTTAATATAGGATTGTGGAATTCTTCCAAATGCACTGCCGTTATGGCTTTATGTCCACTTCAGTAAGATGAAGAAGGCAAATTAACTTAAATATGTTAAGCTAATGATTTGAAGCAACTCAATGTCGTTTGCTAAATGTGTATATACAAGAAAATTGACTTTATACCTTAATATAGGATTGTGGAATTCTTCCAAATGCACTGCCGTTTTGATTTGATGTATACTTCAGTAAGATGAAGAAGGCAAATTAACTTAAATATGTTAAACTAATGATTTGAAGCAACTCAATGTCGTTTGCTAAATGTGTATATACAAGAAAATCGACTTTATACCTTAATATAGGATTGTGGAATTCTTCCAAATGCACTGCCGTTATGGCTTTATGTCCACTTCAGTAAGATGAAGAAGGCAAATTAACTTAAATATGTTAAACTAATGATTCGAAGCAACTCAATGTCGTTTGCTAAATGTGTATATACAAGAAAATCGACTTTATACCTTAATATAGGATTGTGGAATTCTTCCAAATGCACTGCCGTTATGGCTTTATGTCCACTTCAGTAAGATGAAGAAGGCAAATTAACTTAAATATGTTAAACTAATGATTTGAAGCAACTCAATATCGATTGCTAAATGTGTATATACAAGAAAATCGACTTTATACCTTAATATAAGATTGTGGAATTCTTCCAAATGCACTGCCGTTATGGCTTTATGTCCACTTCAGTAAGATGAAGAAGGTAAATTAACTTAAATATGTTACGCTAATGCTTTGACGCAACTCAATGTCGTTTGCTACCCAGGATCGCAAATTTGTTTAAATTTTGAGACTTTGTAAGACTAATGAGTGATATTGAGAATCCAGAAGCGTTTTTGCCAAAAATTGAAATCAGTAAAGCTAGCAGGTGCTTGGATACGGCTGAAGTAATGGCTACGGTTACTTCGTCAACTTCTTCTCGGATCGAGTTGCTTTCCAAGGACAATTTCGACACTTGGAGCATGCAAGTGGAAGCATTGCTGACTAAAAATGATTTGTGGGAGTACGTAAATGGTTCTAATTTGATGCCGGCAGAGACTGACACTACAACAAGAAGCGCTTGGTTGAAAGCACAAGAAAGCTAAAGCAGATTTGGTTTTGTCAACAAGAAAGCTAAAGCAAAAATGGAAGAACGAACTAAGCTAAAAACAGATTTGGTTTTGTCAATTCAACCATCCGAACTAAAGCAAGTCAGGGGTTGTGAGACTTCGCGGGAAGTTTGGCTGAAACTAGAATCGATTTATGCGTCAAAAGGACCGGCACGTAAAGCAACATTATTAAAGCAGTTGATGTTGCAAAAGTTAGATGAAAGCGATGACGTGAAAGAGCACATGGCGAAATTTTTCGATGCGGTAGATAAGTTGGAGAGCATGAATGTACAGATAAACGGTGATCTGTTATGTATCATGCTATTGTATAGTTTACCGTCTACTTATGAAAACTTTCGGTGCGCAATAGAATCACGCGATACGCTTCCATCAGCTGAAGTACTGAAAATAAAAATAATAGAGGAGAGCGAAGCACGTAAGCAATCGGCTGGTAATACAGTAATGGCTATGGCCGCGAAATCACATGTGCAAGATAAGCTGAGTAGGAAAAAGTTCATAAAGAATAAAAGAGAATTCCGATGCTTTAAGTGCGGCGCGTTAGGGCACAAGGCGAGCTCTTGTTCTATTAGGAGTAATAATGGTGTTCACGGAAAAGATTCCAATAATTCCAAACGTTTGGCATATTGTGTTGATGAAACGTATGTAGCATATCATTCTGCAATAGAAGAAAAATTTCTTGGGGATATGCGTGGAAGACGAGCTTGGATATTGGATAGTGGGTGTACTGCTCATTTGTGTAGTGACGAGTGCATGTTTAAGACCGTGGAAAAATCATCCAAAGTTAAGTTGAATTTGGCAAGTCAACAGGCGTGTGCAGATGTACGAGGTGAAGGTGTGGTAAATTTGTCGGTGACAGGCGCAGATGGCCAGCGAGTAGTTGAGTTACAAAATACGTTGTTAGTTCCGGAACTGCGCACAAATTTAGTTTCGGTGGCAAAAATTACTAACAAGGGACATAAAGTGACATTTACCAAAGATGGAGCGTTTGTATCCAACGCGAGTGATGAAATTACTTTGATTGCTGATCGCATGGGTGATTTATATTATATCAGAGAAAGCAGCGAGTGTGCTTCTATTCAGGCGAAGTGCTCCGAACTGTTGAAGTGGCATTATCGCCTGGGTCATCTCAACGGGGCTGATTTATCAAAATTGGTAAGAGATGGCATAGTTCCTGTCTCTGATGTTGGCGAGGTGAAGCAACCAATACAGTGCGAAGTGTGTATATTAGGCAAAATGTCTGCGTTACCGTTCAATAGAGGCAGAGTGCCTTGTCCAGAACCAATGAGAATTATACATTCTGATGTTGTGGGACCGTTCAGAGAAGAATCCATTGGACGAGCTCGATATTTTGTGACCTTTATAGATGATTGTACAAGGTGGTGCGAAATATACTTACTAAGGCAGAAGTCTGACGTTTTCGAAGCATTCAAGATGTACCAAAGTTTCATGGAAAGACAGACTGGGTTTAAAATTAAATGTTTGCAGTCCGATAATGGACGTGAGTATCTAAATAATGATTTTGATAAGTATCTTTCAGAGTGTGGCATAGCTCGTCGGCTAAGTGTTCCCAGGACGCCTCAACAGAATGGAGTCGCAGAACGAATGAATAGAACACTACTGGACATGACTAGGTGTTTGTTATTGCAGTCTGGCCTCAGTCATATTTTTTGGTCAGAAGCTGTGGCATCTGCTTGCCATATAAGAAACAGATGTCCATCCCGAACATTAGGTGGGAAATCGCCTTATGAATGCCTAAATAAAGTAAAGCCAAGTGTTAAACACTTCAAGTCGTTTGGATCAAAGGTAATGGTGCTTGATAAAATACCAGATAAAAATAAGCTGGCACCTAGATGTCAAGAAGGTGTGTTTGTTGGGTATCCCAGAGAAACAAAGGGTTATCGTGTGTGGATACCGAAAGCGCATAAAGTCATATGTGCACGTGATGTCCGGTTTGTTAGCGAACATCAACTGATTTCGAATCCAATAAATGAAGCTAGTGATCTGCTGCTACCACTTAAAATTCCTGAAGAGAATTACAGTAATTATCGTAAATTTGTAGATTTTTCTCATTCTTAAACTGATGAAAACGGAATTAGCGAACCAACAGCAGTTGCGGATTGTGAATTAGAAGAAATTCGGAGAGCGCCAGGTAGGCCAAAACTGATGTGAATGGGAAATAGAGGAAGACCGCGAAAAGTGTTTCGTAGTCGTGTTAATTCAGAGCCATCACAGAAAACGGCACATCCAAAGAGCGACAACGATAGTGCAGGAGACGATGTTGTGTTTGCTGGTATGGCTGAGGTTAGCTTACAAGATGCTTTAAATGGGCCTGAGAGTGATGAATGGCGCGACGGATTGGAATGTGAAGTAATTAATATTATTAAAAATGACACATGGGATATTGTTCCGGTCGATCACAACAAAAATATAGTGGGATGCCGTTTTGTTTTGACAAATAAGTATGGGTCAGACGGTAGGATTGAGCGACGCAAAGCGCGTCTTGTAGCCAAAGGGTACGGTCAAAAATATGGTATAAATTATACTAGCACTTATGCTCCAGTAGCACGTTTAGAATCGATTCGGTTATTACTCGCATTGTCGGCTCATTTTAATCTCACTATCTGGCAGTTTGATGTTGTAAGCGCATATCTGAATGGAACGTTGAACGAAAAAGTGCTCATGAAGGTACCAGACATGCTACATGATATTTTGCAACGAATAACAATGAAATTTGATAAAAATTGCGACGTTGGCATTAAAGCATCAAAAATGATAAAAGAACTAAACGAAGGAGGTAATGCGTGTCGACTTAAGAAAGCTCTGTATGGCCTAAAGCAAGCTGGTAGGCAGTGGTATGCCAAACTTAAATCGAAGTTGATAAGTATGGGGTTAAAGCCCACTGAAAATGAATCGTGTTTATTTTATGGTTATTTTGAGAATAACTTAGTTTTACTCCTTGTATATGTAGACGATCTACTTATTGCGTCACGTGAAGTGAATATTATTCACAAATTAAAGCAACAACTTTTGAAATATTTTGACATTAAGGACCTTGGTAGAGCAAATTATTGTCTTGGACTAGAGATTAACCAAATGGATGGTAAGATTACTTTAAAGCAAAGTGGCTACATAAAAGCATTATTAAGGAGATTTGGAATGAGTGAGTGCAACCCGGTCGCTACACCTTCAGAGTTAAAGATGAATTTAGTTGAAAATAATTCAATTGATAAACTCTGTCCATATCGTGAATTAATTGGAACTCTAATGTATATGTCCATCGCATCAAGGCCAGACATAGCGAACACCGTGTCAAGACTAGCGCAGTTTGTCACGAATCCATTGAAATGTCATTGGAATGCTGCCAAACGTATTTTAAGGTATCTTGCCGGTACTGCCAATAGAAGCTTGCTGTATCAAAAGTCCGATTTACAGCTAGTTGGGTACGCTGATGCTGATTGGGGAGGCTGCACAACTGATCGCCATTCCTACACGGGATACGTTTTCTTGCTCAGCGGTGCTGCGATTAGCTGGAAGTCACGAAAACAACGCACAGTCGCTCTTTCGTCCACAGAAGCTGAATATGTGAGCTTGGCGGAATCAGCAAAGGAAGCAGTGTATTTGCGTAGTCTCCTAAATGAGATTGGTTTACAAAAACTCGCTGATGTAATAATTTATGTGGACAACAGAGGTGCGCAGTGTTTGGCTAATGATCCCGTTTTTCATGCGCGTACCAAGCACATTGATATCAAACATCATTTTGTGAGAGAGTGCATTAGCGCAGGGTTATTTTCATTGAGGCACGTATCTTCTCAAGAGATGATTGCGGATGTGATGACGAAACCATTGACGCGAGCAAGCCACGACAGATGTCTTAACGGACTTGGTTTGTCCACCGAATGACCTGCATATTGAAGGGGCGTGTTGAATATAGTCGTTTACCTAACACTATGCATGTCATTACACTCTTTACGTTATTACATTCTTTACATACTGTCATTCTCACATTTACATGTATAAGTATTAGTTATTACTTTGTTCTTTAATTCTTCTTGTAATATAACACTTTCTTCTGGATTAAAACCTTGTGGAGTGAACATCAACTTTTGGTTTGTCTCTAAATATATACTTTAATATCTCTGCAATCCTATCAGTGTATATACAAGAAAATCGACTTCATACCTTAATAAAAGATTGTGGAATTCTTCCAAATGCACTGCCGTTATGGCAGTAGTAAGATGAAGAATGTTACTTAACTTATATAAGTGAAGTAAATGATTTGAAGCAACTCTATATCGATAGCTAAATGTGAATATACAGATGAAGAAGGCAAATTTACTTAAATAAGTGAAGTAAATGATTTGAAGCAACTCAATATCGATTGCCAAATGTGAATATACAAGAAAATCGGCTTTATACCTTAATATAGGATTGTGGAATTCTTCCAAATGCACTGCCGTTATGGCTTTATGTCCACTTCAGTAAGATGAAGAAGGCAAATTAACTTAAATATGTTAAACTAATGATTTGAAGCAACTCAATGTCGTTTGCTAAATGTGTATATACAAGAAAATCGACTTTATACCTTAATATAAGATTGTGGAATTCTTCCAAATGCACTGCCGTTATGGCTTTATGTCCACTTCAGTAAGATGAAGAAGGTAAATTAACTTAAATATGTTAAACTAATGATTCGAAGCAACTCAATGTCGTTTGCTAAATGTGTATATACAAGAAAATCGACTTTATACCTTAATATAAGATTGTGGAATTCTTCCAAATGCACTGCCGTTATGGCTTTATGTCCACTTCAGTAAGATGAAGAAGGTAAATTAACTTAAATATGTTAAGTTAATGATTTGAAGCAACTCAATGTCGATTGCTAAATGTGTATATACAAGAAAATCGACTTTATACCTTAATATAAGATTGTGGAATTCTTCCAAATGCACTGCCGTTATGGCTTTATGTCCACTTCAGTAAGATGAAGAAGGCAAATTAACTTAAATATGTTAAACTAATGATTTGAAGCAACTCAATATCGATTGCTAAATGTGTATATACAAGAAAATCGACTTTATACCTTAATATAAGATTGTGGAATTCTTCCATATGCACTGCCGTTATGGCTTTATGTCCACTTCAGTAAGATGAAGAAGGCAAATTAACTTAAATATGTTAAACTAATGATTTGAAGCAACTCAATATCGATTGCTAAATGTGTATATACAAGAAAATCGACTTTATACCTTAATATAAGATTGTGGAATTCTTCGATATGCACTGCCGTTATCGCTTTATGTCCACTTCAGTAAGATGAAGAAGGCAAATTAACTTAAATATGTTAAGCTAATGATTTGAAGCAACTCAATGTCGTTTGCTAAATGTGTATATACAAGAAAATCGACTTTATACCTTAGGATAGGATTGTGGAATTCTTCCATATGCACTG
>NW_026089720.1:0-39213 GCF_024586455.1 Bactrocera neohumeralis | reverse complement strand
AATATGTAAAGTTCATATTTTTACGCATCTTGATATCGATTGCATAATATGTATGTACAAAAAATCAATTTTACACCTTAATTTAAGATTGTAAAAGTTGTTCCAAATACACTGTCGCTATTGCTATTGGGCAACTCTATGACAACTCCAATAACATCAAAACGGGTAATTTGCATAAATATGTAAAGTTCATATTTTTACGCATCTTGATATCGATTGCATAATATGTATGTACCAAAAATCAATTTTACATCTTAATTTAAGATTGTAAAATTGTTCCAAATACACTGTCGCTATTGCTATAGAACAACTCTATGACAACTCCAATAACATCAAAACGGCTAATTTGCATAAATATGTAAAGTTCATATTTTTATGCATCTTGATATCGATTGCATAATATGTATGTACCAAAAAAATCAATTTTACATCTTAATTTAAGATTGTAAAATTGTTCCAAATACACTGTCGCTATTGCTATAGAACAACTCTATGACAACTCCAATAACATCAAAACGGCTAATTTGCATAAATATGTAAAGTTCATATTTTTACGCATCTTGATATCGATTGCATAATATGTATGTACCAAAAAATCAATTTTACATCTTAATTTAAGATTGTAAAATTGTTCCAAATACACTGTCGCTATTGCTATAGAACAACTCTATGACAACTCCAATAACATCAAAACGGCTAATTTGCATAAATATGTAAAGTTCATATTTTTACGCATCTTGATATCGATTGCATAATATGTATGTACCAAAAAATCAATTTTACATCTTAATTTAAGATTGTAAAAAAATTGTTCCAAATACACTGTCGCTATTGCTATAGAACAACTCTATGACAACTCCAATAACATCAAAACGGCTAATTAGCATAAATATATGTAAAGTTCATATTTTTACGCATCTTGATATCGATTGCATAATATGTATGTACAAAAAATCAATTTTACATCTTAATTTAAGATTGTAAAATTGTTCCAAATACACTGTCGCTATTGCTATAGGGCAACTCTATGACAACTACCATAACTTCAAAAACGGTAATTAGCATAAATATGTGAAGTTCATATTTTTACGCATCTTGATATCGATTGCATAATATGTGTGTAACCAAAAAATCAATTTTACACCTTAATTTAAGATTGTAAAATTGTTCCAAATACACTGTCGCTATTGCTATAGAACAACTCTATGACAACTCCAATAACATCAAAACGGCTAATTTGCATAAATATGTAAAGTACATATTTTTACGCATCTTGATATCGATTGCATAATATGTATGTACCAAAAAAAATTCAATTCTACATCTTAATTTAAGATTGTAAAATTGTTCCAAATACACTGTCGCTATTGCTATAGAACAACTCTATGACAACTCCAATAACATCAAAACGGCTAATTTGCATAAATATGTAAAGTTTATTTTTTTACGCATCTTGATATCGATTGCATAATATGTATGTACCAAAAAAATCAATTTTACATCTTAATTTAAGATTGTAAAATTGTTCCAAATACACTGTCGCTATTGCTATAGAACAACTCTATGACAACTCCAATAACATCAAAACGGCTAATTTGCATAAATATGTAAAGTTCATATTTTTACGCATCTTGATATCGATTGCATAACATGTATGTACCAAAAAATCAATTTTACATCTTAATTTAAGATTGTAAAATTGTTCCAAATACACTGTCGCTATTGCTATAGAACAACTCTATGACAACTCCAATAACATCAAAACGGCTAATTTGCATAAATATGTAAAGTTCATATTTTTACGCATCTTGATATCGATTGCATAATATGTATGTACCAAAAAATCAATTTTACACCTTAATTTAAGATTGTAAAATTGTTCCAAATACACTGTCGCTATTGCTATAGAACAACTCTATGACAACTCCAATAACATCAAAACGGCTAATTTGCATAAATATGTAAAGTTCATATTTTTACGCATCTTGATATCGATTGCATAATATGTATGTACCAAAAAATCAATTTTACATCTTAATTTAAGATTGTAAAATTGTTCCAAATACACTGTCGCTATTGCTATAGGACAACTCTATGACAACTCCAATAACATCAAAACGGCTAATTTGCATAAATATGTAAAGTTCATATTTTTACGCATCTTGATATCGATTGCATAATATGTATGTACCAAAAAATCAATTTTACATCTTAATTTAAGATTGTAAAATTGTTCCAAATACACTGTCGCTATTGCTATAGAACAACTCTATGACAACTCCAATAACATCAAAACGGCTAATTTGCATAAATATGTAAAGTTCATATTTTTACGCATCTTGATATCGATTGCATAATATATGTGTACCAAAAAATCAATTTTACATCTTAATTTAAGATTGTAAAATTGTTCCAAATACACTGTCGCTATTGCTATAGAACAACTCTATGACAACTCCAATAACATCAAAACGGCTAATTTGCATAAATATGTAAAGTTCATATTTTTACGCATCTTGATATCGATTGCATAATATGTAGGTATGTACCAAAAATCAATTTTACATCTTAATTTAAGATTGTAAAATTGTTCCAAATACACTGTCGCTATTGCTATAGAACAACTCTATGACAACTCCAATAACATCAAAACGGCTAATTTGCATAAATATGTAAAGTTCATATTTTTACGCATCTTGATATCGATTGCATAATATGTATGTACCAAAAAATCAATTTTACATCTTAATTTAAGATTGTAAAATTGTTCCAAATACACTGTCGCTATTGCTATAGAACAACTCTATGACAACTCCAATAACATCAAAACGGCTAATTTGCATAAATATGTAAAGTTCATATTTTTACGCATCTTGATATCGATTGCATAATATGTATGTACCAAAAAATCAATTTTACACCTTAATTTAAGATTGTAAAATTGTTCCAAATACACTGTCGCTATTGCTATAGAACAACTCTATGACAACTCCAATAACATCAAAACGGCTAATTTGCATAAATATGTAAAGTTCATATTTTTACGCATCTTGATATCGATTGCATAATATGTATGTACCAAAAAATCAATTTTACACCTTAATTTAAGATTGTAAAATTGTTCCAAATACACTGTCGCTATTGCTATAGAACAACTCTATGACAACTCCAATAACATCAAAACGGCTAATTTGCATAAATATGTAAAGTTCATATTTTTACGCATCTTGATATCGATTGCATAATATGTATGTACCAAAAAATCAATTTTACATCTTAATTTAAGATTGTAAAATTGTTCCAAATACACTGTCGCTATTGCTATAGAACAACTCTATGACAACTCCAATAACATCAAAACGGCTAATTTGCATAAATATGTAAAGTTCATATTTTTACGCATCTTGATATCGATTGCATAATATGTATGTACAAAAAAATCAATTTTACATCTTAATTTAAGATTGTAAAATTGTTCCAAATACACTGTCGCTATTGCTATAGAACAACTCTATGACAACTCCAATAACATCAAAACGGCTAATTTGCATAAATATGTAAAGTTCATATTTTTACGCATCTTGATATCGATTGCATAATATGTATGTACCAAAAAATCAATTTTACATCTTAATTTAAGATTGTAAAATTGTTCCAAATACACTGTCGCTATTGCTATAGAACAACTCTATGACAACTCCAATAACATCAAAACGGCTAATTTGCATAAATATGTAAAGTTATTTCATATTTTTACGCATATTGATATCGATTGCATAATATGTATGTACCAAAAAATCAATTTTACATCTTAATTTAAGATTGTAAAATTGTTCCAAATACACTGTCGCTTTTGCTATAGACCAACTCTATGACAACTCCAATAACATCAAAACGGCTAATTTGCATAAATATGTAAAGTTCATATTTTTACGCATCTTGATATCGATTGCATAATATGTATGTACCAAAAAATCAATTTTACATCTTAATTTAAGATTGTAAAATTGTTCCAAATACACTGTCGCTATTGCTATAGAACAACTCTATGACAAACTCCAATAACATCAAAACGGCTAATTTGCATAAATATGTAAAGTTCATATTTTTACGCATCTTGATATCGATTGCATAATATGTATGTATCAAAAAATCAATTTTACATCTTAATTTAAGATTGTAAAATTGTTCCAAATACACTGTCGCTATTGCTATAGAACAACTCTATGACAACTCCAATAACATCAAAACGGCTAATTTGCATAAATATGTAAAGTTCATATTTTTACGCATCTTGATATCGATTGCATAATATGTATGTACCAAAAAATCAATTTTACATCTTAATTTAAGATTGTAAAATTGTTCCAAATACACTGTCGCTATTGCTATAGAACAACTCTATGACAACTCCAATAACATCAAAACGGCTAATTTGCATAAATATGTAAAGTTCATATTTTTACGCATCTTGATATCGATTGCATAATATGTATGTACCAAAAAATCAATTTTACACCTTAATTTAAGATTGTAAAATTGTTCCAAATACACTGTCGCTATTGCTATAGAACAACTCTATGACAACTCCAATAACATCAAAACGGCTAATTTGCATAAATATGTAAAGTTCATATTTTTACGCATCTTGATATCGATTGCATAATATGTATGTATCAAAAAATCAATTTTACATCTTAATTTAAGATTGTAAAATTGTTCCAAATACACTGTCGCTATTGCTATAGAACAACTCTATGACAACTCCAATAAGCATCAAAACGGCTAATTTGCATAAATATGTAAAGTTCATATTTTTACGCATCTTGATATCGATTGCATAATGTGTGTGTATGTAAAAAAATCAATTTACATCTTAATTTAAGATTGTAAATTGTTCCAAATACACTGTCGCTATTGCTATAGAACAACTCTATGACAACTCCAATAACATCAAAACGGCTAATTTGCATAAATATGTAAAGTTCATATTTTTACGCATCTTGATATCGATTGCATAATATGTATGTACCAAAAAATCAATTTTACATCTTAATTTAAGATTGTAAAATTGTTCCAAATACACTGTTGCTATTGCTATAGAACAACTCTATGACAACTCCAATAACATCAAAACGGCTAATTTGCATAAATATGTAAAGTTCATATTTTTACGCAAAATCAATTTTACATCTTAATTTAAGATTGTAAATTGTTCAAATACACTGTCGCTATGGCTATACGACAACTCTATGACAACTCCAATAACATCAAAACGGCGAGATAGCATAAATATGTAAAGTTCATATTTTTACGCAACTTGATATCGATTGCTTAATGTGTATGTATCGAAAAATCAATTTTACACCTTAATTTAAGATTGCTAAATTGTTCCAAATACACTGTCGCTATTGCTATTGGGCAACTCTATGATCTTGATAGATTGCTTAATGTGTATGTACCAAAAAATCAATTTTACATCTTAATTTAAGATTGTAAAATTGTTCCAAATACACTGTCGCTATTGCTATAGAACAACTCTATGACAACTCCAATAACATCAAAACGGCTAATTTGCATAAATATGTAAAGTTCATATTTTTACGCATCTTGATATCGATTGCATAATGTGTATGTATCCAAAAAAATCAATTTTACACCTTAATTTAAGATTGTAAAATTGTTCCAAATACACTGTCGCTATTGCTATAGAACAACTCTATGACAACTCCAATAACATCAAAACGGCTAATTTGCATAAATATGTAAAGTTCATATTTTTACGCATCTTGATATCGATTGCATAATATGTATGTATCAAAAAATCAATTTTACATCTTAATTTAAGATTGTAAAATTGTTCCAAATACACTGTCGCTATTGCTATAGAACAACTCTATGACAACTCCAATAACATCAAAACGGCTAATTAGCATAAATATGTTAAGTTCATATTTTAACGCATCTTGATATCGATTGCATAATATGTATGTACCAAAAATCAATTTTACATCTTAATTTAAGATTGTAAAATTGTTCCAAATACACTGTCGCTATTGCTATAGGGCAACTCTATGACAACTCCAATAGCATCAAAACGGCTAATTTGCATAAATATGTAAAGTTCACATTTTTACGCATTGATATCGATTGCTTAATGTGTATGTACCAAAAAATCAATTACAACTCTATGACAACTCCAATAACATCAAAACGGCTAATTTGCATAAATATGTAAAGTTCATATTTTTACGCATCTTGATATCGATTGCTTAATGTGTATGTATAAAAAATCGATTCTACACCTTAATTTAAGATTGCAAAGTTGTTTCAAATACACTGTCGCTATTGCTTTAGAACAACTCTATGACAACTCCAATAACATCAAAACGGCTATTTAGCATAAATATGTAAAGTTCATATTTTTACGCAACTTGATATCGATTGCATAATGTGTATGTATGTACCAAAAAATCAATTCTACACCTTAATTTAGGATTGTTAAATTGTTCCAAATACATTGTCGCTATTGCTATAGGACAACTCTATGACAACTCCAATAACATCAAAACGGCTAATTTGCATAAATATGTAAAGTTCATATTTTTACGCATCTTGATATCGATTGCATAATGTGTATGTACCAAAAAATCAATTTTACATCTTAATTTAAGTTTGTAAAATTGTTCCAAATACACTGTCGCTATTGCTATAGAACAACTCATGACAACTCCAATAACATCAAAAACGGCTAATTTGCATAAATATGTAAAGTTCATATTTTTACGCATCTTGATATCGATTGCTAATGTGTATGTAACAAAAAATCGATTCTACACCTTAATATAAGATTGTAAATTGCTCCAAATACACTGTCGCTATGGCTATACGACAACTCTATGACAACTCCGATAAATCAAAACGGCTAATTTGCCTAAATATGTAAAGTTCATATTTTTACGCATCTTGATATCGATTGCTTAATGTGTATGTATGTACTAAAAAATCAATTCTACACCTTAATTTAAGATTGTTAAATTGTTCCAAATACATTGTCGCTATTACTATAGGACAACTCTATGACAACTCCAATAACATCAAAACGGCTAATTTGCATAAATATGTAAAGTTCATATTTTTACGCATCTTGATATCGATTGCATAATATGTATGTACCAAAAATCAATTTTACATCTTAATTTAAGATTGTAAATTGTTCATATCGATTGCATAATATGTATGTATCAAAAAATCAATTCTACACCTTAATTTAAGATTGTAAAATTGTTCCAAATACACTGTCGCTATTGCTATAGAACAACTCTATGACAACTCCAATAACATCAAAACGGCTAATTTGCATAAATATGTAAAGTTCATATTTTTACGCATCTTGATATCGATTGCATAATATGTATGTACCAAAAAATCAATTTTACATCTTAATTTAAGATTGTAAAATTGTTCCAAATACACTGTCGCTATTGCTATAGGACAACTCTATGACAACTCCAATAACATCAAAACGGCTAATTAGCATAAATATGTAAAGTTCATATTTTTACGCATCTTGATATCGATTGCATAATATGTATGTATCAAAAAATCAATTTTACACCTTAATTTAAGATTGTAAAATTGTTCCAAATACACTGTCGCTATTGCTATAGAACAACTCTATGACAACTCCAATAACATCAAAACGGCTAATTTGCATAAATATGTAAAGTTCATATTTTTACGCATCTTGATATCGATTGCATAATATGTATGTTCCAAAAAATCAATTTTACACCTTAATTTAAGATTGTAAAATTGTTCCAAATACACTGTCGCTATTGCTATAGACAACTCTATGACAACTCCAATAACATCAAAACGGCTAATTAGCATAAATATGTAAAGTTCATATTTTTACGCATCTTGATATCGATTGCATAATGTGTATGTATCAAAAAATCAATTCTACACCTTAATTTAAGATTGTAAAATTGTTCCAAATACACTGTCGCTATTGCTATAGACAACTCTATGACAACTCCAATAACATCAAAACGGCTAATTAGCATAAATATGTAAAGTTCATATTTTTACGCATCTTGATATCGATTGCATAATGTGTATGTATCAAAAAATCAATTCTACACCTTAATTTAAGATTGTAAAATTGTTCCAAATACACTGTCGCTATTGCTATAGAACAACTCTATGACAACTCCAATAACATCAAAACGGCTAATTTGCATAAATATGTAAAGTTCATATTTTTACGCATCTTGATATCGATTGCATAATATGTATGTATCAAAAAATCAATTTTACATCTTAATTTAAGATTGTAAAATTGTTCCAAATACACTGTCGCTATTGCTATAGGACAACTCTATGACAACTCCAATAACATCAAAACGGCTAATTTGCATAAATATGTAAAGTTCATATTTTTACGCATCTTGATATCGATTGCATAATGTGTATGTATCAAAAAATCAATTCTACACCTTAATTTAAGATTGTAAAATTGTTCCAAATACACTGTCGCTATTGCTATAGAACAACTCTATGACAACTCCAATAACATCAAAACGGCTAATTAGCATAAATATGTAAAGTTCATATTTTTACGCATCTTGATATCGATTGCATAATATGTATGTATCAAAAAATCAATTTTACACCTTAATTTAAGATTGTAAAATTGTTCCAAATACACTGTCGCTATTGCTATAGGACAACTCTATGACAACTCCAATAACATCAAAACGGCTAATTAGCATAAATATGTAAAGTTCATATTTTTACGCATCTTGATATCGATTGCATAATATGTATGTATCAAAAAATAAATTTTACATCTTAATTTAAGATTGTAAAATTGTTCCAAATACACTGTCGCTATTGCTATAGGGCCACTCTATGACTACTACAATAGCATCAAAACGGCAAATTTGCATAAGTATGTAAAGTTCATATTTTTACGCATCTTGATATCGATTGCATAATATGTATGTATCAAAAAATCAATTTTACACCTTAATTTAAGATTGTAAAATTGTTCCAAATACACTGTCGCTATTGCTATAGAACAACTCTATGACAACTCCAATAACATCAAAACGGCTAATTTGCATAAATATGTAAAGTTCATATTTTTACGCATCTTGATATCGATTGCATAATGTGTATGCACCAAAAAACCAATTCTACATCTTAATTTAAGATTGTAAAATTGTTCCAAATACACTGTCGCTATTGCTATAGAACAACTCTATGACAACTCCAATAACATCAAAACGGCTAATTTGCATAAATATGTAAAGTTCATATTTTTACGCATCTTGATATCGATTGCATAATGTGTATGTATCAAAAAATCAATCCTACACCTTAATTTAAGATTGTTAAATTGTTCCAAATACACTGTCGCTATTGCTATAACAACTCTATGACAACTCCAATAACATCAAAACGGCTAAATAGCATAAATATGTAAAGTTCATATTTTTACGCAACTTGATATCGATTGCATAATGTGTATGTATCAAAAAATCAATTTTACACCTTAATTTAAGATTGCTAAAATTGTTCCAAATACACTGTCGCTATTGCTATAGAACAACTCTATGACAACTCCAATAACATCAAAACGGCTAATTTGCATAAATATGTAAAGTTCATATTTTTACGCATCTTGATATCGATTGCATAATATGTATGTATCAAAAAATCAATTTTACATCTTAATTTAAGATTGTAAAATTGTTCCAAATACACTGTCGCTATTGCTATAGGACAACTCTATGACAACTCCAATAACATCAAAACGGCTAATTTGCATAAATATGTAAAGTTCATATTTTCGCGCATCTTGATATCGATTGCATAATGTGTATGTATCAAAAAATCAATTCTACACCTTAATTTAAGATTGTAAAATTGTTCCAAATACACTGTCGCTATTGCTATAGGGCAACTCTATGACAACTCCAATAACATCAAAACGGCTAATTTGCATAAATATGTAAAGTTCATATTTTTACGCATCTTGATATCGATTGCATAATATGTATGTATCAAAAAATCAATTTTACACCTTAATTTAAGATTGTAAAATTGTTCCAAATACACTGTCGCTATTGCTATAGAACAACTCTATGACAACTCCAATAACATCAAAACGGCTAATTTGCATAAATATGTAAAGTTCATATTTTTACGCATCTTGATATCGATTGCATAATATGTATGTATCAAAAAATCAATTTTACATCTTAATTTAAGATTGTAAAATTGTTCCAAATACACTGTCGCTATTGCTATAGAACAACTCTATGACAACTCCAATAACATCAAAACGGCTAATTTGCATAAATATGTAAAGTTCATATTTTTACGCATCTTGATATCGATTGCATAATGTGTATGTATCAAAAAATCAATTCTACACCTTAATTTAAGATTGTAAAATTGTTCCAAATACACTGTCGCTATTGCTATAGAACAACTCTATGACAACTCCAATAACATCAAAACGGCTAATTAGCATAAATATGTAAAGTTCATATTTTTACGCATCTTGATATCGATTGCATAATGTGTATGTATCAAAAAATCAATTCTACACCTTAATTTAAGATTGTAAAATTGTTCCAAATACACTGTCGCTATTGCTATAGAACAACTCTATGACAACTCCAATAACATCAAAACGGCTAATTTGCATAAATATGTAAAGTTCATATTTTTACGCATCTTGATATCGATTGCATAATATGTATGTATCCAAAAAATCAATTTTACATCTTAATTTAAGATTGTAAAATTGTTCCAAATACACTGTCGCTATTGCTATAGAACAACTCTATGACAACTCCAATAACATCAAAACGGCTAATTTGCATAAATATGTAAAGTTCATATTTTTACGCATCTTGATATCGATTGCATAATATGTATGTATCAAAAAATCAATTTTACATCTTAATTTACGATTGTAAAATTGTTCCAAATACACTGTAGCTATTGCTATAGAACAACTCTATGACAACTCCAATAACATCAAAACGGCTATTTGCATAAATATGTAAAGTTCATATTTTTACGCATCTTGATATCGATTGCATAATATGTATGTACCAAAAAATCAATTTTACACCTTAATTTAAGATTGTAAAATTGTTCCAAATACACTGTCGCTATTGCTATAGAACAACTCTATGACAACTCCAATAACATCAAAACGGCTAATTAGCATAAATATGTAAAGTTCATATTTTTACGCATCTTGATATCGATTGCATAATGTGTATGTATCAAAAAATCAATTTTACACCTTAATTTAAGATTGTAAATTGTTCCAAATACACTCTCTATTGCTATAGAACAACTCTATGACAACTCCAATAACATCAAAACGGCTAATTTGCATAAATATGTAAAGTTCATATTTTTACGCATCTTGATATCGATTGCATAATATGTATGTACCAAAAAATCAATTTTACACCTTAATTTAAGATTGTAAAATTGTTCCAAATACACTGTCGCTATTGCTATAGAACAACTCTATGACAACTCCAATAACATCAAAACGGCTAATTTGCATAAATATGTAAAGTTCATATTTTTACGCATCTTGATATCGATTGCATAATATGTATGTACCAAAAAATCAATTTTACATCTTAATTTAAGATTGTAAAATTGTTCCAAATACACTGTCGCTACGTTGTTAGGCAACTTCTATGACAACTCCCCTTTAACTTCAAAAAGGTAATTAGCATGGGCCATGTAAGTTCATATTTTTACGCAACTTATATCGATTGCATAATACATGCATGAAAATCAATTTTACATCTTAATTTAGGGATTGTAAAAATTGTTCCAAATACCTGTCGCTATTGCAGCTGGGATGAACTCTATGACAACCCCAATAACATCAAAACGGCTAATTTGCATAAATATGTAAAGCACATATTTTTACGCATCCTGATATCGATTGCATAATATGTATGTATCAAAAAATCAATTTTACACCTAAATCTTAGATTGCAAAGTTGTTCCTAATACACTGCCGCCAACTTACAGAACAACTCTATGACAACCCTAACAATAAAACGGCCTGGTTGACAGAAATACAAAGTTCATATTTTTACGCAACTTGATATCGATTGCTTAATGTGCATGTATCAAAAAATCGATTCAACACCTTAATTTAAGATTGCAAATTTATTCCAAATACATTGTCGCTATTGCTAAGGACAACTCTATGACAACTCCAATAACATCAAAACGGCTAGTTAGCATAAATATGTAAAGTTCATATTTTTACGCATCTTGATATCGATTGCATAATATGTATGCACCAAAAAATCAGTTTTACACCTTAATTTAAGATTTCAAAGTTGTTCCAAATACACTGTCGCTATTGCTATATAAAAATTCTATGACAACTCCAATAACATCAAAACGGCTAGTTAGCATAAATATGTTAAGTTCATATTTTTACGCAACTTGATATCGATTGCTTAATGTGAATGTACCAAAAAATCAATTCTACACTTTAATGTAGGATTGTTAAATTGTTCCAAATAAATTGTCGCTATTGCTATAGGCCAACTCTATGACAACTCCGATAACATCAAAACGGCTAATTTGCATAAATATGTAAAGTTCATATTTTTACGCATCTTGATATCGATTGCATAATATGTATGTACCACAAAATCAATTTTACACCTTAATTTTAGATTGTAAAATTGTTCCAAAGACACTGTCGTTATGGCTATAGAACAACTCTATGACAACTCTAATAACATCAAAACGGCTAGTTAGCATAAATATGTAAAGTTCATATTTTTACGCAACTTGATATCGATTGCTTAATGTGTATGTATCAAAAAATCAATTCTACACCTTAATATAAGATTGTAAAATTGTTCCAAATACACTGTCGCTATTGCAATAGGACAACTCTATGACAACTCCAATAACATCAAAACGGCTAATTTGCAAAAATATGTAAAGTTCATATTTTTACGCATCTTGATATTGATTGCATAATATATATGTATCAAAAAATCATTTCTACACCTTAATTTAGGATTGTTAAATTGTTCCAAATACACTGTCGCTATTGCTATAGAACAACTCTATGACAACTCCAATAAAATCAAAACGGCTAATTTGCATAAATATGTAAAGTTCATATTTTTGCGCATCTTGATATCGATTGCTTAATATGTATGTACCAAAAAATCAATTTTACACCTAATTTTAAGATTGTAAAATTGTACTCAAATACACTGTCGCTATTGCTGATAGGCAACTCTATACAACTCAATAACATCTCAAAGGGCTAATTTAACATAAATATGTAAAGTTCATTTTTACGCATCTTGATATCGCTTGCATAATATGCATGTACCAAAAAATCCATTTTACATCTTAATTTAAGACTGTAAAATTGTTCCAAATACACTGTCGCTATTGCAGCCGTAGAACAACTTCGTGATAACTTCAATAACATCAAAACGGCTAATTACATAAATATGCAAGTTCATATTTTTACGCATCTTGATATCGATTGCATAATGTGTATAACATTCGAAAATCAATTTGCTAATCTTAATTTAAGATTGTAAAATTGTTTCCAAATACACTGTCGCTATTGCTATAGAACAACTCTATGACAACTCCAATAACATCAAAACGGCAAATTTGCATAAATATGTAAAGTTCATATTTTTACGCATCTTGATATCGATTGCATAATATGTATGTACCAAAAAATCAATTTTACATCTTAATTTAAGATTGTAAAATTGTTCCAAATACACTGTCGCTATTGCTATAGGGCAACTCTATGACAACTCCATAACATCAAAAAGGGTAATTAGCATAAATATGTAAAGTTCATATTTTTGCGCATCTTGATATCGATTGCATAATATGTATGTACCAAAAAATCAATTTTACATCTTAATTTAAGATTGTAAAATTGTTCCAAATACACTGTCGCTATTGCTATAGGACAACTCTATGACAACTCTAATAACATCAAAACCAAGTTAGTTAGCATAATATATGCAAAGTTCGATATTTTACGCAATCCGATATCGATTGTTAATGTGTATGTATCAAAAATCATTTCCACACTAATTTAAGATTGCGAAATTGTTCCAAATACATTATCGTTATTGGCTATACGACAACTCTAGACAACTCAATAACATCAAAACGGCTAATTTACTCCATCAATATGTGTAAGTTCATATTTTTACGCATTTTGATATCGATTGCATAATATGTATGAACCAAAAAATCAATTTTACATCTTAATTTAAGATTGTAAAATTGTTCCAAATACACTGTCGCTATTGCAATAGGGCAACTCTATGACAACTCCAATAACAAAAAAGCGGCTAACTGACGGAAATATGTAAAGTTCATATTTTTACGCATCTTGATATCGATTGCATAATATGTATGTATCAAAAAATCAATTTTACATCTTAATTTAAGATTGTAAAATTGTTCCAAATATACTGTCGCTATTGCTATTGGGCAACTCTATGACAACTCCAATAACATCAAAACGGCTAATTAGCATAAATATGTAAAGTTCATATTTTTACGCAACTTGATATCGATTCCTTAATGTGTATGTATCAAAAATCGATTCTACACCTTAATTTAAGATTACAAAGTTGTTCCAAATACATTGTCGCTATTGCATACGACAACTCTATGACAACTCCAATAACATCAAAACGGCTAATTGCATAAATATGTAAAGTTCATATTTTTACGCATCTTGATATCGATTGCATAATATGTATGTACCAAAAAATCAATTTTACACCTTAATTTAAGATTTTAAAGTTGTTCCAAATACACTGTCGCCATTGCTATAGAACAACTCTATGACAACTCCAATAAAATCAAAACGGCTAATTTGCATAAATATGTAAAGTTCATATTTTTACGCATCTTGATATCGATTGCATAATATTAATTTAAGATTGTAAAATTGTTCCAAATACACTGTCGCTATTGCTATAGGGACAACTCTGTGACAACCCAATAACATCAAAACGGGCTAATTTGCATAAATATGTAAAGTTCATATTTTTACGCATCTTGATATCGATTGCATAATATGTATGTACCAAAAAATCAATTTTACACCTTAATTTAAGATTGTAAAATAGTTCCAAATACACTGTCGCTATTGCTATAGGACAACTCTATGACATCGCAAATAACATCAAAACGGCTAATTTTGATAAATATGTAAAGTTCATATTTTTATGCATCTTGATATCGATTGCATAATATGTATGTACCAAAAATCAATTTTACACCTTAATTTAAGATTTAAAATTGTTCCAAATATTAATTGCTGTCGACAACTCCACAACAAAAACGGCTTTGACAGAAATATTGTTCGCAACTTGATATCGATTGCTTAATGTGTATGTACCAAAAAATTCAATTTTACACCTTAATTTAAGATTGTTAAATTGTTCCAAATACATTGTCGCTATTGCTATAGGACAACTCTATGACAACTCCAATAACATCAAAACGGCTAATTTGCATAAATATGTGAAGTTCATATTTTTACGCATCTTGATATCCATTGCATAATGTGTATGTATCAAAAAATCGATTCTACACCTTAATTTAAGATTGAAAAATTGTTCCAAATACACTGTCGCTATTGCTATAGAAAACTCTATGACAACTCCAATAACATCAAAACGGCTAATTAGCATAAATATTACACCTTAATTTAAGATTGTTAAATTGTTCCAAATACATTGTCGCTATTGCTATAGGACAACTCTATGACAACTCCAATAACATCAAAACGGCTAATTTGCATAAATATGTGAAGTTCATATTTTTACGCATCTTCATATCGATTGCATAATATGTACCAAAAAATCAATTTTACATCTTAATTTAAGATTGCAAAATTGTTCCAAATACACTGTCGCTATTGCTATAGAACAACTCTATGACAACTCCAATAACATCAAAACGGCTAATTTGCATAAATATGTAAAGTTCATATTTTTACGCATCTTGATATCGATTGCATAATATGTATGTACCAAAAATCAATTTTACATCATAATTTGAGATTGTTAAATTGTTCCAAATACATTGTCGCTATTGCTATAGGACAACTCTATGACAACTCCAGTAACATCAAAACGGCTAATTTGCATAAATATGTAAAGTTCATATTTTTACGCATCTTGATATCGATTGCATAATAATGTGTATGTATGTACCAAAAATCAATTTTACACCTTAATTTAAGATTGTTAAAAGTTGTTCCAAATACACTGTCGCTATTGCTGTTAGACAACTCTATGACAACTCCAATAACATCAAAACGGCTAATTAGCATAAATATGTAAAGTTCATATTTTTACGCATCTTGATATCGATTGCATAATATGTATGTACCAAAAAATCAATTTTACACCTTAATTTAAGATTTCAAAGTTGTTCCAAATACACTGTCGCTATTGCTATAGAACAACTCTATGACAACTCCAATAGCATCAAAACGGCTAATTTGCATAAATATGTAAAGTTCATATTTTTACGCATCTTGATATCGATTGCATAATATGTATGTACCAAAAATCAATTTTACATCTTAATTTAAGATTGTAAAATTGTTCCAAATACACTGTCGCTATTGCTATAGAACAACGCTATGAACAACTCCAATAACATCAAAACGGCTAATTTGCATAAATATGTAAAGTTCATATTTTTACGCATCTTGATATCGATTGCATAATATGTATGTACCAAAAAATCTATTTTACACCTTAATTTAAGATTGTTAAGTTGTTCCAAATACATTGTTGCTTTTGCTATAGGACAACTCTATGACAACTCCAATAACATCAAAACGGCTAATTTGCATAAATATGTAAAGTTCATATTTTTACGCATCTTGATATCGATTGCATAATATGTATGTATCAAAAAATCAATTTTACATCTTAATTTAAGATTGTAAATTGTTCCAAATACACTGTCGCTATTGCTATAGGAACAACTCTATGACAACTCCAATAACATCAAAACGGCTAATTAGCATAAATATGTAAAGTTCATATTTTTACGCATCTTGATATCGATTGCATAATATGTATGTATCAAAAAATCTATTTTACATCTTAATTTAAGATTGTAAAATTGCTTCCAAATACACACTGTCGCTATTGCTATTGGGCAACTCTATGACAACTCCAATAACATCAAAGCGGCTAATTTGCATAAATATGTAAGGTTCATATTTTTACGCATCTTGATATCGATTGCATAATGTGTATGTATCAAAAAATCAATTTTACATCTTAATTTAAGATTGTAAATTGTTCCAAATACACTGTCGCTATTGCTATAGAACAACTCTGTGACAACTCCAATAACATCAAAACGGCTAATTTGCATAAATATGTAAAGTTCATATTTTTACGCATCTTGATATCGATTGCTTAATGTGTATGTATCAAAAAATCAATTTTACATCTTAACATAACATTGTAAAATTGTTCCAAATACACTGTCGCTATTGCTATAGGACAACTCTATGACAACTCCAATAACATCAAAACGGCTAATTAGCATAAATATGTAAAGTTCATATTTTTACGCATCTTGATATCGATTGCATAATATGTATGTATCAAAAAATCAATTTTACATCTTAATTTAAGATTGTAAAATTGTTCCAAATACACTGTCGCTATTGCTATGGAACAACTCTATGACAACTCCAATAACATCAAAAACGGCTAATTTGCATAAATATGTAAAGTTCATATTTTTACGCATCTTGATATCGATTGCATAATAATGTATGTATCAAAAATCAATTTTACATCTTAATTTAGATTGTTAAATTGTTCCAAACACATTGTCTTTATTGCTATAGGACAACTCTATGACAACTCCAATAACATCAAAACGGCTAATTTGGATAAATATGTAAAGTTCATATTTTAACGCATCTTGATATCGATTGCATAATATGTATGTATCCAAAAATCAATTTTACACCTTAATTTAAGATTGTAAAATTGTTCCAAATACACTGTCGCTATTGCTATAGAACAACTCTATGACAACTCCAATAACATCAAAACGGCTAATTTGCATAAATATGTAAAGTTCATATTTTTACGCATCTTGATATCGATTGCATAATATGTATGTACCAAAAAAATCAATTTTACACCTTAATTTAAGATTGCTAAATTGTTCCAAATACACTGTCGCTATTGCTATAGAACAACTCTATGACAACTCCAATAACATCAAAACGGCTAATTTGCATAAATATGTAAAGTTCATATTTTTACGCATCTTGATATCGATTGCATAATATGTATGTACCAAAAAATCAATTTTACATCTTAATTTAAGATTGTAAAATTGTTCCAAATACACTGTTGCTATTGGTATAGAACAACTCTTTGACAACTCCAATAACATCAAAACGGCTAATTTGCATAAATATGTAAAGTTCATATTTTTACGCATCTTGATATCGATTGCATAATATGTATGTACCAAAAAATCAATTTTACATCTTAATTTAAGATTGTAAATTGTTCCAAATACACTGTCGCTATTGCTATAGAACAACTCTATGACAACTCCAATAACATCAAAACGGCTAATTTGCATAAATATGTAAAGTTCATATTTTTACGCATCTTGATATCGATTGCATAATATGTATGTACCAAAAAATCAATTTTACACCTTAATTTAAGATTGTTAAATTGTTCCAAATACACTGTCGCTATTGCTATAGAACAACTCTATGACAACTCCAATAACATCAAAACGGCTAATTTGCATAAATATGTAAAGTTCATATTTTTACGCATCTTGATATCGATTGCATAATATGTATGTACCAAAAAAATCAATTTTACACCTTAATTTAAGATTGCAAAATTGTTCCAAATACACTGTCGCTATTGCTATAGAACAACTCTATGACAACTCCAATAACATCAAAACGGCTAATTTGCATAAATATGTAAAGTTCATATTTTTACGCATCTTGATATCGATTGCATAATATGTATGTATCAAAAAATCAATTTTACATCTTAATTTAAGATTGTAAAATTGTTCCAAATACACTGTCGCTATTGCTATAGGACAACTCTGTGACAACTCCAATAACATCAAGACGGCTAGTTAGCATAAATATGTAAAGTTCATATTTTTACGCAACCTGATTGCATAATATAAATGTACCAAAAAATCAATTTTACACTTAATTTAAGATTGTTAAATTGTTCCAAATACACTGTCGCTATTGCTATAGAACAACTCTATGACAACTCCAATAACACCAAAACGGCTAATTAGCATAAATATGTAAAGTTCATATTTTTACGCATCTTGATATCCATTGCATAATATGTATGTACCAAAAAATTCAATTCTACACCTTAATTTAAGATTGTGAAATTGTTCCAAATACACTGTCGCTATGGCTATACGACAACTCTATGACAACTCCAATAACATCGAAACAGTTAGCATAAATATGTAAAGTTCATATTTTTACGCAACTTGATATCGATTGCTTAATGTGTATGTATAAAAAAATCAATTCTACACCTTAATTTAAGATTGTTAAATTGTTCCAAATACATTGTCGCTATTGCTATAGGACAACTCTATGACAACTCCAATAACATCAAAACGGCCAATTAGCATAAATATGTAAAGTTCATATTTTTACGCATCTTGATATCGATTGCATAATATGTATGTACCAAAAAAATCAATTTTACACCTTAATTTAAGATTGTAAATTGTTCCAAATACACTGTCGCTATTGCTATAGAACAACTCTATGACAACTCCAATAACATC
Organism: Bactrocera neohumeralis; assembly: GCF_024586455.1. Lineage (NCBI taxonomy): Eukaryota > Metazoa > Arthropoda > Insecta > Diptera > Tephritidae > Bactrocera > Bactrocera neohumeralis. The sequence goes on along the minus strand of NW_026089720.1, from coordinate 19,275 downwards.
AAAACGGCTAATTTGCATAAATATGTAAAGTTCATATTTTTACGCATCTTGATATCGATTGCATAATATGTATGTACCAAAAAATCAATTTTACATCTTAATTTAAGATTGTAAAATTGTTCCAAATACACTGTCGCTATTGCTATAGAACAACTCTGTGACAACTCCAATAACATCAAAACGGCTAATTAGCATAAATATGTAAAGTTCATATTTTTACGCAACTTGACATCCATTGTTTAATGTGTATGTACCAAATAATCAATTCTACACCTTAATTTAAGATTTGTAAAATTGTTCCAAATACACTGTCGCTATTGCTATAGGACAACTCTATGACAACTCCAATAACATCAAAACGGCTAATTTGCATAAATATGCATAGTTCATATTTTTACGCATCTTGATATCGATTGCATAATATGTATGTACCAAAAATCAATTTTACGCCTTAATTTAAGATTGTTAAATTGTTCCAAATACACTACACTGTCGCTATTGCTATAGAACAACTCTATGACAACTCAATAACATCAAAACGGCTAATTTGCATAAATATGTAAAGTTCATATTTTTACGCATCTTGATATCGATTGCATAATATGTATGTACCAAAAATCAATTTTACATCTTAATTTAAGATTGTAAAGTTGTTCCAAATACACTGTCGCTATTGCTATAGAACAACTCTGTGACAACTCCAATAACATCAAAACGGCTAATTTGCATAAATATGTAAAGTTCATATTTTTACGCATCTTGATATCGATTGCTTAATATGTATGTACCAAAAAATCAATTTTACACCTTAATTTAAGATTGTTAAAAATTGTTCCAAATACACTGTCGCTATTGCTATAGAACAACTCTATGACAACTCCAATAACATCAAAACGGCTAATTTGCATAAATATGTAAAGTTCATATTTTTACGCATCTTGATATCGATTGCATAATATGTATGTACCAAAAATCAATTTTACGCCTTAATTTAAGATTGTTAAATTGTTCCAAATACACTGTCGCTATTGCTATAGGCCAACTCTATGACAACTCCAATAACATCAAAACGGCTAATTTGCATAAATATGTAAAGTTCATATTTTTACGCATCTTGATATCGATTGCATAATATGTATGTATCAAAAAATCAATTTACACCTTAATTTAAGATTGTAAATTGTTCCAAATACACTGTCGCTATTGCTATAGAACAACTCTATGACAACTCAATAACATCAAAACGGCTAATTTGCATAAATATGTAAAGTTCATATTTTTACGCATCTTGATATCGATTGCATAATATGTATGTATCAAAAAATCAATTTTACATCTTAATTTAAGATTGTAAAATTGTTCCAAATACACTGTCGCTATTGCTATAGAACAACTCTATGACAACTCTAATAACATCAAAACGGCTAATTTGCATAAATATGTAAAGTTCATATTTTTACGCATCTTGATATCGATTGCATAATATGTATGTAAAAAAATCTCTTTTACATCTTAATTTAAGATTGTAAAATTGTTCCAAATACACTGTAGCTATTGCTATAGGGCAACTCTATGACAACTCCAAGAACATCAAAACGGCTAATTAAGCACAAGTATGTAAAGTTCATATTTTTACGCATCTTGATATCGATTGCTTATTGTGTATGTATCAAAAAATCAATTCTGCACCTTAATATAAGATTGTAAAATGGTTCCACTTACACTGTCGCTATTGCTATAGAACAACTCTATGACAACTCCAATAACATCAAAACGGCTAATTAGCATAAATATGTAAAGTTCATATTTTTACGCATCTTGATATCGATTGCATAATATGTGTATGTATCAAAAAATCAATTTTACACCTGAATTTAAGATTGCAAAGTTTTTCCAAATACACTGTCGCTATTGCTATAGAACAACTCTATGACAACTCCAATAACATCAAAACGGCTAATTTGCATAAATATGTAAAGTTCATATTTTTACGCATCTTGATATCGATTGCATAATATGTATGTATCAAAAAATCAATTTTACACTTAATTTAAGATTGTAAATTGTTCCAAATACACTGTCGCTATTGCTATAGGACAACTCTATGACAACTCCAATAACATCAAAACGGCTAATTTGCATAAATATGTAAAGTTCATATTTTTACGCATCTTGATATCGATTGCATAATATGTATGTATCAAAAAATCAATTTTAGACCTTAATTTAAGATTGTAAAATTGTTCCAAATACACTGTCGCTATTGCTATAGGACAACTCTATGACAACTCCAATAACATCAAAACGGCTAATTTGCATAAATATGTAAAGTTCATATTTTTACGCATCTTGATATCGATTGCATAATATGTATGTACCAAAAAATCAATTTTACATCTTAATTTAAGATTGTAAAATTGTTCCAAATACACTGTCGCTATTGCTATAGAACAACTCTATGACAACTCCAATAACATCAAAACGGCTAATTTGCATAAATATGTAAAGTTCATATTTTTACGCATCTTGATATCGATTGCATAATATGTATGTACCAAAAAAATCAATTTTACACCTTAATTTAGGATAGTTAAAGTTGTTCCAAATACATTGTCGCTATTGCTATAGGGCAACTCTATGACAACTCCAATAACATCAAAACGATTAATTAGCAAAAATATGTGAAGTTCATATTTTTACGCTACCTGATATCGATTGCATAATGTGTATGTATCAAAAAATCAATTCTACACCTTAATATAAGATTGTGAAATTGTTCCAAATACACTGTCGCTATTGCTATAGAACAACTCTATGACAACTCAATAACTTCAAAAATGGTAAGTGGCATAAAGATGTAAAGTTCATATTTTTACGCATCTTGATATCGATTGCATAATATGTATGTACCAAAAAATCAATTTTACACCTTAATTTAAGATTGTTAAATTGTTCCAAATACACTGTCGCTATTGCTATAGACAACTCTATGACAACTCCAATAACATCAAAACGGCTAATTAGCATAAATATGTAAAGTTCATATTTTTACGCATCTTGATATCGATTGCATAATGTGTATGTATCAAAAAAATCAATTCTACACCTTTAATTTAAGATTGTAAATTGTTTTCCAAATACACTGTCGCTATTGCTATAGAACAAACTCTATGACAACTCCAATAACATCAATACGGCTAATTTGCATAAATATGTAAAGTTCATATTTTTACGCATCTTGATATCGATTGCATAATATGTATGTACCAAAAAATCAATTTTACATCTTAATTTAAGATTGTTAAATTGTTCCAAATACACTGTCGCTATTGCTATAGACAACTCTATGACAACTCCAATAACATCAAAACGGCTAATTTGCATAAATATGTAAAGTTCATATTTTTACGCATCTTGATATCGATTGCATAATATGTATGTATCAAAAAATCAATTTTACACCTTAATTTAAGATTGTAAAATTGTTCCAAATACACTGTCGCTATTGCTATAGAACAACTCTATGACAACTCCAATAACATCAAAACGGCTAATTTGCATAAATATGTAAAGTTCATATTTTTACGCATCTTGATATCGATTGCATAATATGTATGTACCAAAAAATCAATTTTACATCTTAATTTAAGATTGTAAATTGTTCCAAATACACTGTCGCTATTGCTATAGGACAACTCTATGACAACTCCAATAACATCAAAACGGCTAATTTGCATAAATATGTAAAGTTCATATTTTTACGCATCTTGATATCGATTGCATAATATGTATGTACCAATAAATCAATTTTACATCTTAATTTAAGATTGTAAAATTGTTCCAAATACACTGTCGCTATTGCTATAGAACAACTCTATGACAACTCCAATAACATCAAAACGGCTAATTTGCATAAATATGTAAAGTTCATATTTTTACGCATCTTGATATCGATTGCATAATATGTATGTACCAAAAAATCAATTTTACATCTTAATTTAAGATTGTAAAATTGTTCCAAATACACTGTCGCTATTGCTATAGAACAACTCTATGACAACTCCAATAACATCAAAACGGCTAATTTGCATAAATATGTAAAGTTCATATTTTTACGCATCTTGATATCGATTGCATAATATGTATGTACCAAAAAATCAATTTTACATCTTAATTTAAGATTGTAAAATTGTTCCAAATACACTGTCGCTATTGCTATAGAACAACTCTATGACAACTCCAATAACATCAAAACGGCTAATTAGCATAAATATGTAAAGTTCATATTTTTACGCATCTTGATATCGATTGCATAATATGTATGTACCAAAAAATCAATTTTACACCTTAATTTAAGATTGTAAAATTGTTCCAAATACACTGTCGCTATTGCTATAGAACAACTCTATGACAACTCCAATAACATCAAAACGGCTAATTTGCATAAATATGTAAAGTTCATATTTTTACGCATCTTGATATCGATTGCATAATATGTATGTACCAAAAAATCAATTTTACATCTTAATTTAAGATTGTAAAATTGTTCCAAATACACTGTCGCTATTGCTATAGGACAACTCTATGACAACTCCAATAACATCAAAACGGCTAATTTGCATAAATATGTAAAGTTCATATTTTTACGCATCTTGATATCGATTGCATAATATGTATGTACCAAAAATCAATTTTACGCCTTAATTTAAGATTGTTAAATTGTTCCAAATACACTGTCGCTATTGCTATAGAACAACTCTATGACAACTCCAATAACATCAAAACGGCTAATTTGCATAAATATGTAAAGTTCATATTTTTACGCATCTTGATATCGATTGCATAATATGTATGTACCAAAAAATCAATTTACATCTTAATTTAAGATTGTAAAATTGTTCCAAATACACTGTCGCTATTGCTATAGAACAACTCTATGACAACTCCAATAACATCAAAACGGCTAATTTGCATAAATATGTAAAGTTCATATTTTTACGCATCTTGATATCGATTGCATAATATGTATGTACCAAAAATCAATTTACACCTTAATTTAAGATTGTAAAATTGTTCCAAATACACTGTCGCTATTGCTATAGAACAACTCTATGACAACTCCAATAACATCAAAACCTAATTTGCATAAATATGTAAAGTTCATATTTTTACGCATCTTGATATCGATTGCTTAATATGTATGTATCAAAAAATCGATTCTACACTTAATTTAAGATTGTTAAATTGTTCCAAATACACTGTCGCTATTGCTATAGGACAACTCTATGACAACTCCAATAACATCAAAACGGCTAATTAGCATAAATATGTAAAGTTCATATTTTTACGCATCTTGATATCGATTGCATAATATGTATGTACCAAAAAATTTATTTTACACTTAAATTTAAGTTTGCAAAGATGTACCAAATACACTGTCGCTATTGCTATAGAACAACTCTATGACAACTCCAATAACATCAAAACGGCTAATTAGCATAAATATGTAAAGTTCATATTTTTACGCATCTTGATATCGATTGCATAATATGTATGTACCAAAAAAATCAATTTTACACCTTAATTTAAGATTGTGAAATTGTTCCAAATACACTGTCGCTATTGCTATAGAACAACTCTATGACAACTCAATAACATCAAAACGGCTAATTAGCATAAATATGTAAAGTTCATATTTTTACGCATCTTGATATCGATTGCATAATATGTATGTACCAAAAAATCAATTTTACACCTTAATTTAAGATTGTAAAATTGTTCCAAATACACTGTCGCTATTGCTATAGAACAACTCTATGACAACTCCAATAACATCAAAACGGCTAATTTGCATAAATATGTAAAGTTCATATTTTTACGCATCTTGATATCGATTGCATAATATGTATGTACCAAAAAATTAATTTTACACCTTAATTTAAGATTGTAAAATTGTTCCAAATACACTGTCGCTATTGCTATAGAACAACTCTATGACAACTCCAATAAAAGCAAAACGGCTAATTAGCATAAATATGTAAAGTTCATATTTTTACGCATCTTGATATCGATTGCATAATATGTATGTACCAAAAATCAATTTTACATCTTAATTTAAGATTGTAAAATTGTTCCAAATACACTGTCGCTATTGCTATAGAACAACTCTATGACAACTCCAATAACATCAAAACGGCTAATTTGCATAAATATGTAAAGTTCATATTTTTACGCATCTTGATATCGATTGCATAATATGTATGTACTAAAAATCAATTTTACATCTTAAATTACGATTGTAAAATTGTTCCAAATACACTGTCGCTATTGCTATAGGACAACTCTATGACAACTCCAATAACATCAAAACGCCTAGTTGGCATAAATACGTAAAGTTCATATTTTTACGCATCTTGATATCGATTGCATAATATGTATGTACCAAAAAATCAATTTTACATCTTAATTTAAGATTGTAAAATTGTTCCAAATACACTGTTGCTAATGCTATAGGACAACTCTATGACAACTCCAATAACATCAAAATTGCGAGTTAACATAAATATGTAAATTTCATATTTTTACGCAACCTGATATCGATTGCATAATGTGTATGTACCAAAAAATCAATTTTACATCTTAATTTAAGATTGTAAAATTGTTCCAAATACACTGTCGCTATTGCTATAGAAAAACTCTATGACAACTCCAATAACATCAAAACGGCTAATTTGCATAAATATGTAAAGCACATATTTTTACGCATCTTGATATCGATTGCATAATATGTATGTACAAAAAAATCAATTTTACATCTTAATTTAAGATTGTAAAGTTGTTCCAAATACACTGTCGCTATTGCTATAGACAACTCTATGACAACTCCAATAACATCAAAACGGCTAATTTGCATAAATATGTAAAGTTCATATTTTTACGCATCTTGATATCGATTGCATAATATGTATGTATCAAAAAATCAATTTTACACCTTAATTTAAGATTGTAAAATTGTTCCAAATACACTGTCGCTATTGCTATAGAACAACTCTATGACAACTCCAATAACATCAAAACGGCTAATTTGCATAAATATGTAAAGTTCATATTTTTACGCATCTTGATATCGATTGCATAATATGTATGTACAAAAAATCAATTTTACATCTTAATTTAAGATTGTAAAATTGTTCCAAAGACACTGTCGCTATTGCTATAGACCAACTCTATGACAACTCCAATAACATCAAAACGGCTAATTTGCATAAATATGTAAAGTTCATATTTTTACGCATCTTGATATATCGATTGCATAATATGTATGTATCAAAAAATCAATTTTACATCTTAATTTAAGATTGTAAAATTGTTCCATATACACTGTCGCTATTGCTATAAAGCAACTCTAAGACAACTCCCGTAACTTCAAAAAGGGTAATTAGCATAAATATGTAAAGTTCATATTTTTACGCAAATTGATATCGATTGCATAATATGTATGTACCAAAAAAGCAATTTTACACCTTAATTTAAGATTGTAAAATTGTTCCAAAAACTCTGTCGCTATTGCTATAGAACAACTCTATGACAACTCCAATAACATCAAAACGGCTAATTTGCATAAATATGTAAAGTTCATATTTTTAGGCAACTAGATATCGATTGCATAATATGTATGTATGTACTAAAAAATCAATTCAACACCTTAATTAAGGATTGCTAAATTGTTCCAAATACATTGTCGCTATTGCTATAGGACAACTCTATGACAACTCCAATAACATCAAAACGGCTAATTTGCATAAATATGTAAATTTCATTTTTTTACGCATCTTGATATCGATTGCATAATGTGTATGTACCAAAAAATTAATTCTACACCTTAATTTAAGATTGTGAAATTGTTCCAAATACACTTTCGCTATTGCTATCTGACAACTCTGTGACAACTCCAATAACATCAAAACGGCACATTTGCATAAATATGTAAAGTTCATATTTTTACGCATCTTGATATCTATTGCATAATATGCATGTACCAAAAAATCATTTTTACACCTTAATTTAAGATTGCAAAGTTGTTCCAAATACACTGTCGCTATTGCTATAGAACAACTCTATGACAACTCCAATAACATCAAAACGGCTAATTTGCATAAATATGTAAAGTTCATATTTTTAAGCATCTTGATATCGATTGCATAATATGTATGTACCTAAAAATCAATTTTACATCTTAATTTAAGATTGTAAAATTGTTCCAAATACACTGTCGCTATTGCTATAGAACAACTCTATGACAACTCAATAACATCAAAACGGCTAATTTGCATAAATATGTAAAGTTCATATTTTTACGCATCTTGATATCGATTGCATAATATGTATGTACAAAAAATCAATTTTACACCTTAATTTAAGATTGTGAAATTGTTCCAAATACACTGTCGCTATTGCTATAGAACAACTCTATGACAACTCAATAACATCAAAACGGCTAATTTGCATAAATATGTAAAGTTCATATTTTTACGCATCTTGATATCGATTGCATAATATGTATGTACCAAAAAATCAATTTTACATCTTAATTTAAGATTGTAAAATTGTTCCAAATACACTGTCGCTATTGCTATAACAACTCTATGACAACTCCAATAACATCAAAACGGCTAATTTGCATAAATATGTAAAGTTCATATTTTTACGCATCTTGATATCGATTGTATAATATGTATGTACCAAAAAATCAATTTACATCTTAATTTAAGATTTTAAAATTGTTCCAAATACACTGTCGCTATTGCTATAGGACAACTCTATGACAACTCCAATAACATCAAAACGGCTAATTTGCATAAATATGTAAAGTTCATATTTTTACGCATCTTGATATCGATTGCATAATATGTATGCCCATAAAAATCAATTTTACATCTTAATTTAAGATTGTAAATTGTTCCAAATACACTGTTGCTATTGCTATAAAACAACTCTATGACAACTCCAATAAAATCAAAACGGCTAATTTGCATAAATTTGTAAAGTTCATATTTTTACGCATCTTGATATCGATTGCATAATATGTATGTACCAAAAAATCAATTTTACACCTTAATTTAAGATTGGAAAATTGTTCCAAATACACTGTCGCTATTGCTATAGAACAACTCTATGACAACTCCAATAAAATCAAAACGGCTAATTTGCATAAATATGTAAAGTTCATATTTTTACGCATCTTGATATCGATTGCATAATATGTATGTACCAAAAAATCAATTTTACACCTTAATTTAAGATTGTTAAATTGTTCCAAATACACTGTCGCTATTGCTATAGAACAACTCTATGACAACTCAATAACATCAAAACGGCTAATTTGCATAAATATGTAAAGTTCATATTTTTACGCATCTTGATATCGATTGCATAATATGTATGTACAAAAATCAATTTTACACCTTAATTTAAGATTGTAAAATTGTTCCAAATACACTGTCGCTATTGCTATAGAACAACTCTATGACAACTCCAATAACATCAAAACGGCTAATTTGCATAAATATGTAAAGTTCATATTTTACGCATCTTGATATCGATTGCATAATATGTATGTACCAAAAAAATCAATTTTACATTTTAATTTAAGGATTGCTAAGTTGTTCCAAATACATTGTCGCTATTGCTATAGGACAACTCTATGACAACTCCAATAACATCAAAACGGCTAATTTGCATAAATATGTAAAGTTCATATTTTTACGCATCTTGATATCGATTGCATAATATGTATGTACCAAAAAATCAATTTTACATCTTAATTTAAGATTGTAAAATTGTTCCAAATACACTGTCGCTATTGCTATAGAAAAACTCTATGACAACTCCAATAAAATCAAAACGGCTAATTTGCATAAATATGTAAAGTTCATATTTTACGCATCTTGATATCGATTGCATAATATGTATGTACCAAAAAATCAATTTTACATCTTAATTTAAGATTGTAAAATTGTTCCAAATACACTGTCGCTATTGCTATAGAACAACTCTATGACAACTCCAATAACATCAAAACGGCTAATTTGCATAAATATGTAAAGTTCATATTTTTACGCATCTTGATATCGATTGCATAATATGTATGTACCAAAAAATCAATTTTACACCTTAATTTAAGATTGTAAAATTGTTCCAAATACACTGTCGCTATTGCTATAGAACAACTCTATGACAACTCCAATAACATCAAAACGGCTAATTTGCATAAATATGTAAAGTTCATATTTTTACGCATCTTGATATCGATTGCATAATATGTATGTACCAAAAAATCAATTTTACACCTTAATTTAAGATTGTAAAATTGTTCCAAATACACTGTCGCTATTGCTATAGAACAACTCTATGACAACTCCAATAACATCAAAACGGCTAATTTGCATAAATATGTAAAGTTCATATTTTTACGCAACTTGATATCGATTGCTTAATGTGTATGTACCAAAAAATCAATTTTACACCTTAATTTAAGATTGTAAAATTGTTCCAAATACACTGTCGCTATTGCTATAGGACAACTCTATGACAACTCCAATAACATCAAAACGGCTAATTTGCATAAATATGTAAAGTTCATATTTTTACGCATCTTGATATCGATTGCATAATATGTAAGTACCAAAAAATCAATTTTACACCTTAATTATAAGATTGTAAAATTGTTCCAAATACACTGTCGCTATTGCTATAGAACAACTCTATGACAACTCCAATAACATCAAAACGGCTAATTTGCATAAATATGTAAAGTTCATATTTTTACGCATCTTGATATCGATTGCATAATATGTATGTACCAAAAAATCAATTTTACATCTTAATTTAAGATTTTAAAATTGTTCCAAATACACTGTCGCTATTGCTATAGACAACTCTATGACAACTCCAATAACATCAAAACGGCTAATTTGCATAAATATGTAAAGTTCATATTTTTACGCATCTTGATATCGATTGCATAATATGTATGTACGAAAAATCAATTTTACATCTTAATTTAAGATTGTAAAATTGTTCCAAATACACTGTCGCTATTGCTATAGGGCAACTCTATGACAACTCCAATAACATCATCAAAACGGGTAATTAGCAAAAATATGTGAAGTTCATATTTTTACGCTACCTGATATCGATTGCATATTGTGTATGTATCAAAAAATCGATTCTACACCTTAATATAAGATTGTGAAATTGTTCCAAATACCCTTTCGCTATGGCTATCTGACAACTCTATGACAACTCCAATAACATCAAAACGGCTAATTTGCATAAATATGTAAAGTTCATATTTTTACGCATCTTGATATCGATTGCATAATATGTATGTATCAAAAAAATCAATTTTACACCTTAATTTAAGATTGTAAATTGTTCCAAATACACTGTCGCTATTGCTATAGAACAACTCTATGACAACTCCAATAACATCAAAACGGCTAATTTGCATAAATATGTAAAGTTCATATTTTTACGCATCTTGATATCGATTGCATAATATGTATGTACCAAAAAATCAATTTTACACCTTAATTTAAGATTGTAAAATTGTTCCAAATACACTGTCGCTATTGCTATAGAACAACTCTATGACAACTCCAATAACATCAAAACGGCTAATTTGCATAAATATGTAAAGTTCATATTTTTACGCATCTTGATATCGATTGCATAATATGTATGTACCAAAAAATCAATTTTACACCTTAATTTAAGATTGTAAAATTGTTCCAAATACACTGTCGCTATTGCTATAGAACAACTCTATGACAACTCCAATAACATCAAAACGGCTAATTTGCATAAATATGTAAAGTTCATATTTTTACGCATCTTCATATCGATTGCATAATATGTATGTACCAAAAAATCAATTTTACACCTTAATTTAAGATTGTAAAATTGTTCCAAATACACTGTCGCTATTGCTATTGGGCAACTCTATGACAACTCCAATAACATCAAAACGGCTAATTTGCATAAATATGTAAAGTTCATATTTTTACGCATCTTGATATCGATTGCATAATATGTATGTATCAAAAAATCAATTCTACACCTTAATATAAGATTGTGAAATTGTTCCAAATACACTGTCGCTATTGCTATAGAACAACTCTATGACAACTCCAATAACATCAAAACGGCTAATTTGCATAAATATGTAAAGTTCATATTTTTACGCATCTTGATATCGATTGCATAATATGTATATATCAAAAAATCAATTTTACACCTTAATTTAAGATTGTAAATTGTTCCAAATACACTGTCGCTATTGCTATAGGACAACTCTATGACAACTCCAATAACATCAAAACGGCTAATTTGCATAAATATGTAAAGTTCATATTTTTACGCATCTTGATATCGATTGCATAATATGTATGTACCAAAAAATCAATTCCACATCTTAATTTAAGATTGTAAAATTGTTCCAAATACACTGTCGCTATTGCTATAGAACAACTCTATGACAACTCCAATAACATCAAAACGGCTAATTTGCATAAATATGTAAAGTTCATATTTTTACGCATCTTGATATCGATTGCATAATATGTATGTACCAAAAAATCAATTTTACACCTTAATTTAAGATTGTAAAATTGTTCCAAATACACTGTCGCTATTGCTATTGGGCAACTCTATGACATCTCCAATAAAATCAAAACGGCTAATTTGCATAAATATGTAAAGTTCATATTTTTTACGCATCTTCATATCGATTGCATAATATGTATGTACCAAAAAATCAATTTTACATCTTAATTTAAGATTGTGAAATTGTTCCAAATACACTGTCGCTATTGCTATAGACCAACTCTATGACAACTCCAATAACATCAAAACGGCTAATTTGCATAAATATGTAAAGTTCATATTTTTACGCATCTTGATATCGATTGCATAATATGTATGTACCAAAAAATCAATTTTACACCTTAATTTAAGATTGTAAAATTGTTCCAAATACACTGTCGCTATTGCTATAGGACAACTCTATGACAACTCCAATAACATCAAAACGGCTAATTTGCATAAATATGTAAAGTTCATATTTTTACGCATCTTGATATCGATTGCATAATATGTATGTACCAAAAAATCAATTTTACACCTTAATTTAAGATTGTAAAATTGTTCCAAATACACTGTCGCTATTGCTATAGGGCAACTCTATGACAACTCCAATAACAAAAAAACGGCTAATTGACAGAAATATGTAAAGTTCATATTTTTACGCATCTTGATATCGATTGCATAATATGTATGTTCCAAAAAATCAATTTTACACCTTAATTTAAGATTGTAAAATTGTTCCAAATACACTGTCGCTATTGCTATAGAACAACTCTATGACAACTCCAATAACATCAAAACGGCTAATTTGCATAAATATGTAAAGTTCATATTTTTACGCATCTTGATATCGATTGCATAATATGTATGTACCAAAAAATCAATTTTACACCTTAATTTAAGATTGTAAAATTGTTCCAAATACACTGTCGCTATTGCTATTGGGCAACTCTATGACAACTCCAATAACATCAAAACGGCTAATTAGCAAAAATATGTGAAGTTCATATTTTTACGCTACCTGATATCGATTGCATAATGTGTATGTATCAAAAAATCAATTCTACACCTTAATTTAAGATTGTGAAATTGTTCCAAATACACTGTCGCTATTGCTATAGAACAACTCTATGACAACTCCAATAACATCAAAACGGCTAATTTGCATAAATATGTAAAGTTTTTATTTTTACGCAACTTTATTTTGATTGCTTAATGTGTATGTATCAAAAAATCAATTTTACCCCTAATTTAAGATTGTTAAATTGTTCCAAATACACTGTCGCTATTGCTATAGACAACTCTATGACAACTCCAATAACATCAAAACGGCTAATTTGCATAAATATGTAAAGTTCATATTTTTACGCATCTTGATATCGATTGCATAATATGTATGTATCAAAAAATCAATTTTACACCTTAATTTAAGATTGTAAAATTGTTCCAAATACACTGTCGCTATTGCTATAGGACAACTCTATGACAACTCCAATAACATCAAAACGGCTAATTTGCATAAATATGTAAAGTTCATATTTTTACGCATCTTGATATCGATTGCATAATATGTATGTACCAAAAAATCAATTTTACATCTTAATTTAAAATTGTAAAATTGTTCCAAATACACTGTCGCTGTTGCTATAGGGCAACTCTATGACAACTCCAATAGCATCAAAACGGCTAATTGACAGAAATATGTAAAGTTCATATTTTTACGCATCTTGATATCGATTGCATAATATGTATGTACCAAAAAATCAATTTTTCGCCTTAATTTGATTGTTAAGTTGTTACAAATACACTGTCGCTATTGCTATGACAACTCTATGACAACTCCAATAACATCAAAACGGGTAATTAGCAAAAATATGTAAAGTTCATATTTTTACGCATCTTGATATCGATTGCATAATATGTATGTACCAAAAAATCAATTTTACGTCTTAATTTAAGATTGTAAAATTGTTCCAAATACACTGTCGCTATTGCTATAGAACAACTCTATGACAACTCCAATAACATCAAAACGGCTAATTTGCATAAATATGTAAAGTTCATATTTTTACGCATCTTGATATCGATTGCATAATATGTATGTATCAAAAAATCAATTTTACATCTTAATTTAAGATTGTAAAATTGTTCCAAATACACTGTCGCTATTGCTATTGGGCAACTCTATGACAACTCCAATAACATCAAAACGGGTAATTAGCAAAAATATGTGAAGTTCATATTTTTACGCTACCTGATATCGATTGCATAATATGTATGTACCAAAAAATCAATTTTACATCTTAATTTAAGATTGTAAAATTGTTCCAAATACACTTTCGCTATTGCTATAGAACAACTCTATGACAACTCCAATAACATCAAAACGGCTAATTAGCATAAATATGTAAAGTTCATATTTTTACGCTACTGATATCGATTGCTTAATGTATGTATAAAAAATCAATTTTACACCTTAATTTAAGATTGTTAAATTGTTCCAAATACACTGTCGCTATTGCTATAGGACCACTCTATGACAACTCCAATAACATCAAAACGGCTAATTTGCATAAATATGTAAAGTTCATATTTTTACGCATCTTGATATCGATTGCATAATATGTATGTACCAAAAAATCAATTTTACATCTTAATTTAAGATTGTAAAATTGTTCCAAATACACTGTCGCTATTGCTATAGAACAACTCTATGACAACTCCAATAACATCAAAACGGCTAATTAGCATAAATATTTAGAGTTAATATTTTTCGCATCTTGATATCGATTGCATAATGTGTATGTACCAAAAAATCAATTTTACACCTTAATTTAAGATTGTAAAATTGTTCCAAATACACTGTCGCTATTGCTATAGAACAACTCTATGACAACTCCAATAACATCAAAACGGCTAATTTGCATAAATATGTAAAGTTCATATTTTTACGCATCTTGATATCGATTGCATAATATGTATGTACCAAAAAATCAATTTTACTTAATTTAAGATTGTTAAAAAATTTGTTCTATTGCAAATACACTGTCGCTATTGCTATAAGGCATATTTTTACGACAACTCTATGACAACTCCAATAACATCAAAACGGCTAATTTGCATAAATATGTAAAGTTCATATTTTTACGCATCTTGATATCGATTGCATAATTTGTATGTACCAAAAAATCAATTTTACACCTTAATTTAAGATTGTAAAATTGTTCCAAATACACTGTCGCTATTGCTATAGGGCAACTCTATGACAACTCCAATAACATCAAAACGGCTAATTTGCATAAATATGTAAAGTTCATATTTTTACGCATCTTGATATCGATTGCATAATATGTATGTATCAAAAATCAATTTTACACCTTAATTTAAGATTATAAAGTTGTTCCAAATACATTGCCGCTATTGCTATAGAACAACTCTATGACAACTCCAATAGCAACAAAACGGCTAATTTGCATAAATATATGTAAAGTTCATAAATTTTTTACAACTTGATATTGATTGCTTAACATGTATAGGAAAACTCTATGTATCAAAATCGATTGCTTAATATGTATGTATTAAAAATTCGATTCTGCACCTTAATTTAAGATTGTAAAATTGTTCCAAATACACTGTCGCTATTGCTATAGAACAACTCTGTGACAACTCCAATAACATCAAAACGGCTAATTTGCATAAATATGTAAAGTTCATATTTTTACGCATCTTGATATCGATTGCATAATATGTATGTACCAAAAAATCAATTTTACACCTTAATTTAAGATTGTAAAATTGTTCCAAATACACTGTCGCTATTGCTATAGAACAACTCTATGACAACTCCAATAACATCAAAACGGCTAATTTGCATAAATATGTAAAGTTCATATTTTTACGCATCTTGATATCGATTGCATAATATGTATGTATCAAAAAATCAATTTTACATCTTAATTTAAGATTGTAAAATTGTTCCAAATACACTGTCGCTATTGCTATAGTGCAACTCTATGACAACTCCAATAACATCAAAACGGCTAATTAGCATTAATATGTAAAGTTCATATTTTTACGCAACTTGATATCAATTGCTTAATGTGTATGTATCAAAAAAATCGATTCTACACCTTAATTTAAGATTGTGAAATTGTTCCAAATACACTGTCGCTATTGCTATAGAACAACTCTATGACAACTCCAATAACATCAAAACGGCTAATTTGCATAAATATGAAAAGTTCATATTTTTACGCATCTTGATATCGATTGCAAAATATGTATGTACCAAAAAATCAATTTTACATCTTAATTTAAGATTTTAAAATTGTTCCAAATACACTTGTCGCTATTGCTATAGGAAACTCTATGACAACTCCAATAACATCAAAACGGCTAATTTGCATAAATATGTAAAGTTCATATTTTTACGCATCTTGATATCGATTGCATAATATGTATGTATCAAAAAATCAATTTTACACCTTAATTTAAAATTGCAAAGTTGTTCCCAATACACTGTCGCTATTGCTATAGAACAACTCTAAGACAACTCCAATAACATCAATAGCATCAATTAAATAGCATAAATATGTAAATTTCATATTTTTACGCAACCTGATCTCGATTGCATAATGTGTATGTACAAAAAATCAATTTTTAACCTTAATTTAAGATTGTGAAATTGTTCCAAATACACTATCGCTATGGCCATACCACAACTCTATGACAACTCCAATAACATCAAAACGGCTAGTTCGCATTAATATGTAAAGTTCATATTTTAACGCATCTTGATATCGATTGCATAATATGTATGTACTAAAAAATCAATTTTGCATCTTAATTTAAGATTGTAAAATTGTTCCAAATACACTGTCGCTATTGCTATAGAACAACTCTATGACAACTCCAATAACATCAAAACGGCTAATTTGCATAAATATGTAAAGTTCATATTTTTACGCATCTTGATATCGATTGCATAATATGTATGTACCAAAAAATCAATTTTACACCTTAATTTAAGATTGTTAAATTGTTCCAAATACACTGTCGCTATTGCTATAGAACAACTCTGTGACAACTTCAATAACATCAAAACGGCTAATTTGCATAAATATGTAAAGTTCATATTTTTACGCATCTTGATATCGATTGCATAATATGTATGTACCAAAAAATCAATTTTACATCTTAATTTAAGATTGTAAAATTGTTCCAAATACACTGTCGCTATTGCTATAGGGCAACTCTATGACAACTCCAAAAACATCAAAACGGCTAATTTGCATAAATATGTAAAGTTCACATTTTTACGCATCTTGATATCGATTGCATAATATGTATGTACCAAAAAAATCAATTTTACACCTTAATTTAAGATTGTAAAATTGTTCCAAATACACTGTCGCTATTGCTATAGAACAACTCTATGACAACTCCAATAACATCAAAACGGCTAATTTGCATAAATATGTAAAGTTCATATTTTTACGCATCTTGATATCGATTGCATAATATGTATGTACCAAAAATCAATTTTACATCTTAATTTAAGATTGTAAAATTGTTCCAAATACACTGTCGCTATTGCTATAGAAAACTCTATGACAACTCCAATAAAATCAAAACGGCTAATTTGCATAAATATATAAAGTTCATATTTTTACGCATCTTGATATCGATTGCATAATATGTATGTACCCGAAAATCAATATTACATCTTAATTTAAGATTGTAAAATTGTTCCAAATACACTGTCGCTATTGCTATAGAACAACTCTATGACAACTCCAATAACATCAAAACGGCTAATTTAGCATAAATATGTAAAGTTCATATTTTTACGCATCTTGATATCGATTGCAAATAATGTGAAAATCAAAAATCAATTTTACATCTTAATTTAAGATTGTAAAATTGTTCCAAATACACTGTCACTATTGCTATAGAACAACTCTATGACAACTCCAATAACAAAAAAACGGCTAATTGACAGAAATATGTAAAGTTCATATTTTTACGCATCTTGATATCGATTGCATAATATGTATGTACCAGAAAATCAATTTTACACTTAATTTAAGATTGAAATTGTTCCAAATACATTGCTATACAACTCTATGACTTGTTATGTATCAAAAATATTCTCCCCTTAAATTTTAAAGTTGAAAAATTTTCCAAATCCTTCGCTATTCTTTGGGGAAAACTCATGACCTCAATAACATAAAAACGGGTAATTAGAAAAAATTGGAGGTTCATATTTTACGCTCCTGATATCATTGAATTTGTGTATGAAAAAAATCGATTCTCATAATATAAATTTTTAAAATTTTAAATACATTTATCTATACAAATAGAAACCCCCAAAAACAAAAAACCAATTAACAAATATGGTTTTTTCAACTGATATCGTTTGCTTAATGTTAATTTCAAAATCAATTCTACCCCCCTTAATTTGGTTTGAAATTTTTCCAAATAATTGCCTTTGTTTAAAAAAACTCCGGCACTCAAAAACTAAAAAACAATTTTAAATATTAAATTAATTTTTTTGCATCTAATCGTTTGCAAATATTTGCCAAAAATTAAATTTTAATTTTAAATTTTAAAGATTGAAAAAATTGTTCC